>NW_027509198.1:0-205000 GCF_051911475.1 Siphateles boraxobius | reverse complement strand
ACAGTGAGGATGAAGCTATGAATATTGTGAGGGTGATACGAATGTAGTGTGTGGGTGACGTAGGTGTCACCCATTGGTTATGTCAAATGAGGAAGTACGTATTTAAACGGGCTGTGCCAGTGGGGTGAGGCGATCGGTTGTAACACCCGCCCTATTGGTTTGTTATCATTCCGGCTCGACTTGCTGCAGGAGAAAAGGTATGAGTAAGTGTTTGCGTTTGATCTGTTTGCTGGAGATATGATAATAAATATTCCTTGTTGGTGTTGGTATAGGCTGGTAGTATGCGAATCATTTGGACCACTTGACGAGCAGATGGTCTGGGGTTGGCCAGTTGTTTATTCAGGTGAGTGGCGTTCACGTGGGTTCGGGGTTGGTGTATGTGCGCTTATAGTGTGTATCATTGCAGCGTTTTGTGGCGTTGCCGTTTAGTGGCGTCTGTACACCAGCTGCAGTTCATCAACGTAAGGGAAATCATCATTTGCAGCATTCTGTGGCGCTGCCGTTTCGTGGCGTGTGTACACCAGTTCATTTACGTAAGAGAAATCGTCATCCGTGGTATGTACTGAGTATTTTTGCTATTCGAATTGATTGACCATATCCGGACTCTTAACGTCTTTGTATTGGATAGGCTGGGCATCACATGCTGCAGTATCTGGCAGTGGCGCGAGCAGCCCGGTCGGCGCTGTTGTCTCGCTCAGATTTTATGACTTTTTCATCTTTTGTTTTCAGTTAATCTGGTTTGTGTTTCTTTTGTCTAAACATGCATTGGTGGTTTGAGTTGATTTATTGAATATTTTGCCCTTTCCTGTGTGTTAGTGACTAAAAGGAGTTGTTCTCCTGTGTTTGTAGATTCATTATTGTGCTTATTTGGTTATATGTGTTCGTGATTTGAGTTGATTTATTGAATATTTTGCCCTTTCCTGTGTGTTAGTGACTAAAAGGAGTTGTTCTCCTGTGTTTGTGGATTCATTATTGTGCTTATTTGGTTATATGTGTCTGTGATTTGAGTTGATTTACTGAATATTTTGTCTTTGTCTATGTGTTAGTGACTAAAAGGAGTGATTCTCCTGTGTCTGGAGATTCATTGTGTTTATCATTTTTTTATTTACTTTGTTTATTGTTTCTGTATTCATTCTTTTTGTATTTCCATACAGGAGCTGAGGGCCACTTGCGCGGGTGTCCTGGGACTGTGGTAGTGGGGTCTCCCGTTCACTGAGCGTGCTCTATTTCACTTGTGTGGTGTGGTGGGGTGTGAGTATTGAGTGAGTTTTTCTTTTGCTTCCCTTGTATGCCACTTCCAGCCAGGGGTGCCCAAGTAGATGCCCTTCAGCCCTGTATGGATGTGTTTGGAATGGTTGTCTTGGGGTGATTTACTGTTGCTGTTTATTGACATTTAGTTTTTTTCATTTTTTTCATTCTTGTGTGTTCAGTCGCCATTGAGTATTTTGTATAATGCTCCATTGAGGGGTGATTTTTATAATGTGTCTGAAGTTTGTTGAATAAAGTGTATTTTCTTAGAGCCCATGACCCTGCCCAGTTACTCGCCAATAACGGACCTGGGTGCTTTGAGTACATAAAAGCCGGTGGCTTTGATATATTTTTAGGGTGCAAGTCCCTAGATGGCATAGTCGACAACCAAAATTATATCAATAACCTAATTATTCCTGTAGTTTAGGCTAATTTCTGTCTTGCTGGTAGCCGTTCGGTCACATTTGGCGTAGTCGGCAGGGTTTTGGCAGTCTTGGCAGAGACGTGGGTTCTAGTGTTCAGTGGTAAAACAAAGGCTGAGGGTTTTTTTTGTGTGTTTTTCTTTTTTTTCTCTTTTGGTTTTTTTCTTTTTTTTACAGGGGCGAGACAGCAGCGCTGTGCGGGCTGGAGTGGATATTCACTTCTCCCTGATATTGGTTTTGTGGCTCTCCTTTTCTTATTGGGTAAGTGATGGAGGAAGAAGTGAAAGAACTTCGAGAGCTTATTGCCCAGCTTAAAGCAGATAATGAGAAGTTACGACAGGAGCGAGTGGTGGCTGTTGGGCATGGTGCTGCACCCACCATTCCTCCTGAGCGGGGTGGTGGTAGTGCCCCAGTGACGGATCGTCTCGTTTTGGTACCTAGGGATAGGAGATGTCCGAAATTCAGTGGTAAGTCAGACATGGGTATCGATGAGTGGGTGGAAGAGGCTCAAGCCTGTATGCGTGCTCGATACCTTACCCCAGCCGATCAGGCGTTCTTTTTGGTCGATCATTTAGAGGGGGAAGCAAGGGAGGAGATTCGGTATCGCTCCGACCAAGAACGTGGTGATCCCGATAAGATTATTAGCGTGCTGCGTGAATTATATGGGTATTCAACGTCATACATAGCCTTACAGGAGGCTTTCTTTTCCAGGAGGCAGCAGGAAGGAGAAACTTTACTGGAATTTTCTCTTGTTTTGCTGAGCCTCTTGGAAAGAGTTAAGCAACAGTCTCCAACTGTATTGCTAAATGCGGATGTTTTGCTCCGAGATCAGTTTGTTGAGTGTGTAGCCGATAATTCCCTGCGTCGTGAACTTAAGCAGCTGGTGCGCCGACAAGCTACTATTCGTTTTTTGGATGTCCGTGGGGAGGCTATTCGGTGGGAACGTGAAGGGATGTCAGGTTCAGTAAGGACCCGTAGTCAGTCTGTTCCGTTGATTTATGGTACCCAGTATGGGGTTCAGGGGGAACCGCATGCGGAAGTTAGAAGTCTCTCCCAAAACTCTGAAATGAAAGAGTTAAGGGAGATGCTAAGGTTGCAACAAGAACAGATAACCCAGCTCGTTCAAACTGTGGCCCAGTTACGTCGCCCCGAAATACGTGGTCATTCGCCTCATAGGGCACCGGTGATATGTCGAAGGTGTCAGAGACCTGGCCATTTTGCCAGGGAGTGTGATGGGGCGCGGGTTTCCCATCGCACTCAACCTTCCATTGCGTCAGGCTTATCGGTAGTTCGGAATAGCCAGCCCCCTTCTTCTAGTCCATTGGGAAACTAATTCCCCCCAAGCCACAGAGTCAAGGCTCGGGTGGGGAATTTATCGGCTCAGAATTAAATGGTCCTTTATCAAGATCTCGTCTAATGTCGTCATGCCCTTATCTCGTTGTTTCAATCGGAGGTGTTTCAGTGTCGTGTCTAATAGATACAGGGTCTATGGTATCTACCATCACAGAAAGTTGTTTCCTGCAGCACTTTGAGCCATGGGGTAGAGAGAAGTTGCAGTCTTGTCAATGGTTGCAGCTTCGCGCGGCCAATGGCCTCCCAATTCCTTATATCGGGTATATGGAGTTGGATATTGTATTATGTGGGCGATTGGTCTTGGGGTGAGGGGTTCTTGTTGTCCGAGATCCTCCTGATGGGTTACGTGACCAATCACCGGGTGTTTTGGGGATGAATGTCCTAAACCGGTGTTATCAGGGGCTCTTTGGACAGCATGGCCCTGCCCTCTTTGATTTGCCTGAGGTGTCTGAAGCCCTTATTCCTTGTCACAAGCATTGCAGGAGTGCCAGGCCGCCGCCACTGCCTCGCTTAGGGAAGATCATGAAGGTAGGGTGAGATTGCGGGGCCGCCAGTCATGTTGTATACCCGGGGGTACTATAAAGTTTGTTCCAGCTACATGTTCAGGCCAGTATGCTGACCAAGTAGTATTTTTCGAGCCTCCTGAGTCTGGGCTTCCAGCTGGGCTGTTGGCTACTTCATCCTTGGTACAGGTGGTGAGAGGGACGGTGTATGTGCCAATGGTGAATGTTGGGGTTGTCGATGTAATGCTTTACCCTCGTTCTGTTATAGGTACCTTGATTGGCGTTTATGTTGTGAGTTGGCCGGCGGGGATTACGGAGGTGCCAGCGATTGTGGCTACTGTTAACTCGCAAGGTGTCGAGGATGGCTTGGGGATACCAGTTTGCCCGTTATGGGGTGGTGATGGCGCAGTGGATAAGACACATGCCTTTGGTGTGAGAGACCCGGGTTCGAATCCACTGTGAGACACCATTGTGTCCCTGAGCAAGACACTTAACCCCTAGTTGCTCCAGAGGCGTGCGACCTCTGAAATATAGCAATTGTAAGTCGCTTTGGATAAAAGCGTCAGCTAAATGAATAAATGTAAATGTAAATGTAAATGTAAATGTAAATGTTATGGAGAAAGGCCAAGTAAGGGCACTGGTCCACCGTTTTAGCTCGGTGTTTTCTAGTCATGATGGGGATCTAGGCTGCACTGATCTGATTTCGCACGAGATACCTCTCGAAGATGACACCCCGGTCCGTCAACGCCATCGCCGGGTTCCCCCAACGGAGTACGAGGTAGTCAAGTCCCATATTAATCAGCTGTTGGAGGCACGGGTTATAAGGGAAAGCTGTAGTCCTTATGCATCACCTATTGTACTGGTCAAAAAGAAGGATGGTAGTCTACGCATGTGCGTGGACTACCGTCAGTTGAATGCAAAGACCAGATAGGACGCTTTCCCTTTGCCTCGTATTGAGGAGACCCTGGATTCTCTGGCAGGGGCCTGTTGGTTTTCCACGCTGGACTTGGCCAGTGGGTACAATCAGGTCCCTGTCATGGAACGGGATCGTCCAAAAACTGCCTTTTGTACTCCGTTTGGATTGTTCGAGTGGAATCGTATGCCCTTTGGCCTCTGTAACGCCCCGAGCACTTTCCAACGTTTAATGGAGAGGTTGTTCGGGGACCAGCAGTATCAATCATTGCTTCTGTATCTGGATGATGTGGTGGTGTTTTCCTCCTCCGTCGCCCAGCATGTTGAACGTCTGGAAGTGGTGTTGAGTCGGTTGGAACGTGAGGGGCTGAAGGTCAAGTTGTCAAAGTGTGCGTTCTTTCAGCGAGAGGTGAAATATTTAGGGCATGTAATATCAGCCGCAGGGGTTTCTACTGACCCTGGGAAGATTGAGGCAGTGGCAAGGTGGCAGAGGCCAGGAACTGTGACCGAGCTGCGTTGATTCTTAGGTTTTGCCAGTTACTATCGCCGGTTTGTGGAGGGTTTTGCCAAGTTGGCTGCCCCTCTACATAGGTTGGTGGCAGAGTGTACTAGAGTGGGGCCTGGGAAGCGAGCGAGGCAAGGGTTGGGCGAGGCATGGACTGAGCAGAGTCAGGCGAGTTTTGAGGGGCTAAAGTGTAAGCTTACTACAACTCCAGTGCTGGCTTACGCGGATTTTTCTCTCCCCTTTATCCTTGAGGTCGACGCTAGCCATGCGGGGTTGGGTGCGGTTTTATCTCAGGAACAGGAGGGGAGGGTACGACCAGTGGCTTATGCCAGCCGTAGCCTTAGGCCCACTGAGCGCAATATGAGCAATTATAGCTCTATGAAGCTGGAGTTTCTTGCGCTCAAGTGGGCCATGGCTGAAAAATTTTGAGAATACCTGCTGGGAAACCGAGGTGTAGTGTTCAGCGACAACAACCCCCTCAGTCACCTTACTTCTGCTAAGTTGGGGGCAACGGAACAGCGTTGGGCCGCTCAGTTGGCCTCGTTTGACTTTGAGGTTAGGTATCGCTCTGGTCGCAGTAACCAGAATGCTGATGCACTTTCTAGGCAAAACCCGATGTGGAGTGTGGAAGGGGAACAGCTGACAGTGGGGAGTTGTATCCCAGCACTAGTAAGAACTGCCACTAAGGTAGAGCGAATGGCACCTGCTTGCCTTGCCGCTATCACCGTTTTGCCGGGTTATGTGGCTGCTGATTTGCGTGTGTTGCAAGAGGAGGACCCAGATATTCAAGTGGTGTTTAGGTGCTGGGGCCAAGAGGCACCGTTGGCTGGAGAAGAGCAGCAACAGCTCTCTAGACCAAGTAAGATTCTATTGCGCCAGAAAGACCGGCTAGTGAAGCGGAATGGGGTACTGTACCGTAGGGTGTTCCGCCCTGATGGAGGTGAGGAAAATCTACAGCTGGTCTTACCAGTCGCCTTGAGGACTGAGGTCCTCACACAGCTCCATCAGCAACATGGACATCAGGGCGTTGAGCGGACAACGGAACTGGTACGCCAAAGGTGCTACTGGCCGGGTATGTCGTCAGCGGTGGTGGAATGGTGTCGCCAATGTGAGCGCTGTCAGGTGGCTAAAGACACTCAGCCATTAGTGCGGGGGTTTATGGGTCATGTTTTGGCTGCTAGACCTAACGAAATGGTGGCCATTGATTTTACGGTGTTGGAGCCAGCTCGTTCGGGACATGAAAACGTCCTGGTCATGACCGATGTATTTAGTAAGTACACTCTAGCTGTGCCCACAAGAAATCAGCGGGCAGAAACTGTAGCTCAGGTGCTGGTAGCCGAGTGGTTCTTTAGGTTCGGGGTACCGGCTCGGATCCATTCTGATCAGGGTCGGAATTTCGAGTCGACACTTATACGACAGCTCTGTGGCCTTTATCAAGTAGAAAAATCTCGAACCACTCCGAATCACCCCGCTGGCAATGGTCAGTGCGAGAGGTTTAATCGGACTCTCCATAACCTCTTGCGTACCTTGCCTATCTCAAGTAAACGTGACTGGGTCTCCTGCTTGCCTCAGATGTTATTTTGTTATAACACCACCCCACACCAGTCTACAGGTGTATCACCGCATTTCTTAATGTTTGGCCAGGAGCCACGTCTCCCAGTGGATTTCTTGTTCGGAAGGGTTCCAGAAGTCTCGGGAGGGGAAGTGCATGAGTGGGTGTTAGAGCACCAAACTAGGTTGCGGGTGGCCTTTGATGGGGCCCGTGAACGGTTGCGGATAGAGGCAAGTAAACGCAAAGCTCAGCATGACAAGCGTGTTAAGGAT
The DNA here is from genome assembly GCF_051911475.1 of Siphateles boraxobius. Taxonomy (NCBI): domain Eukaryota; kingdom Metazoa; phylum Chordata; class Actinopteri; order Cypriniformes; family Leuciscidae; genus Siphateles; species Siphateles boraxobius. The sequence continues at coordinate 198,233 of NW_027509198.1, read as the reverse complement.
GTTCCTTTGGGGGAGGGTCAGTTGGTATACCTCAGGGATTACAATCGGAGGGGTCGGCAGAAGATCCAGGACCATTGGAGTTCTGTGGTGTACCAGGTTGTCCATGCCCCCAGAGAAAGTGGTACAGTTTATACCATTGCTCCAAGAGATGACCTCGGGAAGGTAAAACGGGTGCATCGTTCCTTGTTGAAGGTTTGCTTGTGTAGGGACCCCCCTTTTGAAGATTCTTCCTCTGACTCACTCACCGGTAGCCTCATGATAGAACAGGAGGGGTTGCCTGGAGATGAGGAGGAAGATCTATAGGTTGTGGTGCCGTATGCCCCACAGGTCAATACAGCCCCAGTAAGCGGTGTTACACTCCTTAGAGTGGGTGGATCAGTAACTGGGCAGGAGGGCTTGACATCCTTTGGACTGGATGGGGTCGGTGTCACTACGGGGTTAGGCCCTCCAGTTGTACCAGTGACTGTATTACCAAGTCAAAGTACAGATAGAGAAGTGCGGCGTACTACACGGGCTACAGCGGGGCAGCATCCTAATCTTTATCGACTCCCTAGGGCTGTGGCGGCAGAGACTGCGGCTCCTGAGGTTCTTGGAACCACAAGCAGTGTTTCTGTCTTGTTTAGACCTTGGGATTAAAAGCTTTTTCTCACCGGCGGGCCGACGATGCAAAAGGTGGGGGAAGAATGTAGTGTGTGGGTGATGTAGGTGTCACCCATTGGTTATGTCAAATGAGGAAGTACGTATTTAAACGGGCTGTGCCAGTGGGGTGAGGCGATCGGTTGTAACACCCGCCCTATTGGTTTGTTATCATTCCGGCTCGACTTGCTGTAGGAGAAAAGGTATGAGTAAGTGTTTGCGTTTGATCTGTTTGCTGGAGATATGATAATAAATATTCCTTGTTGGTGTTGGTATAGGCTGGTGGTATGCGAATCATTTGGACCACTTGACGAGCAGATGGTCTGGGGTTGGCCAGTTGTTTATTCAGGTGAGTGGCGTTCACGTGGGTTCGGGGTTGGTGTATGTGCGCTTATAGTGTGTATCATTGCACATTGTGGCGTTGCCGTTTAGTGGCGTCTGTACACCAGCTGCAGTTCATCAACGTAAGGGAAATCATCATTTGCAGCATTCTGTGGCGTTGCCGTTTCGTGGCGTGTGTACACCAGTTCATTTACGTAAGAGAAATCGTCATCCGTGGTATGTACTGAGTATTTTTGCTATTCGAATTGATTGACCATATCCGGACTCTTAAAATCTTTGTATTGGATAGGCTGGGCATCACATGCTGCAGTATCTGGCAGTGGCGCGAGCAGCCCGGTCGGCGCTGTTGTCTCGCTCAGATTTTATGACTTTTTCGTCTTTTGTATTCAGTTAATCTGGTTTGTGTTTCTTTTGTCTAAACATGCAATGGTGGTTTGAGTTGATTTATTGAATATTTTGCCCTTTCCTGTGTGTTAGTGACTAAAAGGAGTTGTTCTCCTGTGTTTGTAGATTCATTATTGTGCTTATTTGGTTATATGTGTTCGTGATTTGAGTTGATTTATTGAATATTTTGCCCTTTCCTGTGTGTTAGTGACTAAAAGGAGTTGTTCTCCTGTGTTTGTGGATTCATTATTGTGCTTATTTGGTTATATGTGTCTGTGATTTGAGTTGATTTACTGAATATTTTGTCTTTGTCTATGTGTTAGTGACTAAAAGGAGTGATTCTCCTGTGTCTGGAGATTCATTGTGTTTATCATTTTTTTATTTACTTTGTTTATTGTTTCTGTATTCATTCTTTTTGTATTTCCATACAGGAGCTGAGGGCCACTTGCGCGGGTGTCCTGGTACTGTGGTAGTGGGGTCTCCCGTTCACTGAGCGTGCTCTATTTCACTTGTGTGGTGTGGTGGGGTGTGAGTATTGAGTGAGTTTTTCTTTTGCTTCCCTTGTATGCCACTTCCAGCCAGGGCTGCCCAAGTATATGCCCTTCAGCCCTGTATGGATGTGTTTGGAATGTTTGTCTTGGGGTGATTTACTGTTGCTGTTTATTGACATTTAGTTTTTTTCATTTTTTTCATTCTTGTGTGTTCAGTCGCCATTGAGTATTTTGTATAATGCTCCATTGAGGGGTGATTTTTATAATGTGTCTGAAGTTTGTTGAATAAAGTGTATTTTCTTAGAGCCCATGACTCTGCCAACTCCAGTAACTCCACTTAGAGTTACTCGCCAATAACGGACCTGGGTGCTTTGAGTACATAAAAGCCGGTGGCTTTGATATATTTTTAGGGTGCAAGTCCCTAGATGGCGTAGTCGACAACCAAAATTATATCAATAACCTAATTATTCCTGTAGTTTAGGCTAATTTCTGTCTTGCTGGTAGCCGTTCGGTCACACAAGGATAGAGAGTCCTGAGATGGAAGACAAAGAGTGTTTTCTCAAGACTCCCCAAAAAAGGAAATTGTTGAGATGTCATAATGTCAAACAAGATAAACGACTAGATGGTAATTGTGACATCCAGACTGACAAAAATAGTGAGAATGAAATTGAAACTGAGATGTCTGAATGCAGTATTAGCGCTAGTTTACCCCTAAGTGGTTTCTCTAGCAGAGAATATACTGCTAGAGGGGAGTAAAAATAGCGGAATATTTCCCTGACATAAAATAGTACTTTGAGAAATTAAAAGTTTTCAGAAGCAAAAACGAGTTCACTGAGCAGGATGTTTTCCGGTTAAAGAAAATCCTCACAAAGTTAAATGGATAACATAAGATTTCCTTTTTGGCTTTATTGGTTTGGTTGCTCTTTTTCTTCTCCTTTTAATGGAGGAAATAAATCTTGCCTCTTTAAATGTTAACGGAGCAAGAGATTATAGGAAGAGAGCACAAATATACGAGACTTTGAGGTGTAAAACTATTGATGTGTTATTTGTACAAGAAACGTCTCGGTTACGTATGTAACCCTCGTTCCCTGAGTAGGGAACGGAGACGTTACGTTGGATGACGACGAATGGGGTTTCGCTTAGAAAGCCTATAAACTTCGAGTATTACAAAACGAGCCAATGGCAAAGAAATGCCATGGGTCTGCGGAATTTGCATGACGTAACTCCGCCCCACCTCGTGGGTATAAAAGGAGGACGCCGGCAACAGGCAGATATGTTTCTTCGCTGAGGAGCCAAGACTGAGCTCAGGCGATCCCCGCGGTACAGCGGAAAGTGGCAGGCAGACGTAACGTCTCCGTTCCCTACTCAGGGAACGAGGGTTACATACGTAACCGAGACGTTCCCTTTCGTTGTCACTCCGAGTTACGTCGGATGACGACGAATGGGGTTACCAGTCTAATCACGCCACCTTCTCAGCTGTCTTCCAGTGCCCTGCGTAAATCTGAGATCCCTGTCGTGACATTGGCACGGACGAAGGACTCCTATTTAGCACAGGAATACCAAGGTACACTGGGGAGCATATCCCATAGCTTAGAGGAAATATGCAATTATTGCCAACCCAGAGGGGGGGACTTAGAGAATACACATGTGACCCGAAGGAGACATGGAGAACACTTGGGTGTCCAGCCGCAGGTGGAATATTTCAACCCCAGGGGTGGCAAGGTGGCTTGCCAAGGGAAAGACACATGCTCAAGAGGCTTACAGTGGAAATACACATGTGGGGGTCGCTCAGGGGAGGGACCATGCACACGGGAGGCACCTAGCCGACGCACAGGCAATAGACACTGGCGCCAACGTCAGGAGTGCTGGAGGAACTCAGGGCTTTCGGGGAAGCTCACCTGAGGAGAATATCGCACGTATCCAGTCCGTGGAGTGGAATGGCGAGCAAGCGAAGACACCTGAGCGGGTCCAGTACTAGCCGGTTGAAGCGAGTACATGAGAGGACACTGGCTCCACTCGGAGATTGTAGAATCTGGCGAATGTGTTAGGTGTCGCCCAGCCTGCAGCTCTGCAGATGTCTGTTAGCGAGGCGCCATGCGCTAGAGCCCAAGAGGATGCCACACTCCGGGTGGAGTGGGCAGTCACACCAAGGGGGCACGGTCGACCTTGCTGCTGGTATGCCAAAGCAATGGCGTCCACTATCCAGTGAGTCAACCTTTGCTTGGAGAGAGCCTTTCCCTTCAGCTTCCCACCATAACAGACAAAGAGCTGGTCTGAGGTCCTGAAACACTGCGTCCTGTCTACATAGGCGCGGAGGGCGCTGTGATGGATAACAGGTTCGTTTGTGTGTGGATGATGGAAGGAGACACGGGGTCGGCGAATACTGGGGCTCGTGCACTTTTATTTATGGGCTTTTTCCCCCTTTAGGGTGCGTAATCACGCTCAAACAAAGTTAACTCAGAAATATCAAAAAGGCAAAATAAACAGTAGACAATAATTCTCTTCCCGCTGGATACAGCTTCACTGGACACGGTTCCAATAACACTCTTCCCGCTGGATACAGCTTCACGTGTCAAAGTTTCAGCAACACTCCGATCACTGGTCACAGCTTCTCACGCGACGTGCACGAGCTCCCAGCCTCTCTCAAAATGCTGTCAGCACGGCCCGCTTATATGCGGTCTCCTAACGCCAATTACTGAAATCACAAACAGGTGTTTGTTATTTGAACTTGACCCACTTACTCACCGCTCGGCTCCGCCCTCGCTCTCCTGCTACAGACTTCGCTGAACCACGCCCCCCCCGCCACATACCCCCACCGCCCGTCTCAGGCCGGGGAGCCGTCCGGCCTGCAGCCTCACCCCCCCCCCCCCCCCCCCCCCTCCGGGAGAGGGAGTCTGCCACAGCCATCTGTGCACCCGGCCTGTGGATCACCTTGAATTTAAAAGGCTGTAAAGCTAGATACCAACGGGTGATTCGCGCGTTGGTATCTTTCATGCGGTGGAGCCACTGCAGGGGAGCGTGGTCCGAACAGAGGGTGAACTCTCGCCCCAGGAGATAATAGCGGAGAGTGAGGACGGCCCATTTGATGGCAAGGGCTTCATAGTCTCTCTCTTTGAGAGCTTTCGACTGTTGTACAGCACCGGCCGTTCCTCACCCTCCATCTCCTGGGACAAGACGGCGCCCAGCCCCCTGTCCGACGCATCTGTCTTTAGGGAAAAAGGGAGAGAAAAGTTAGGAGCCTGTAATAGCGGCCCGCCACATAGGACAGCCTTTATCTGGGTGAAAGCCTGCTGACACTGCTCCGTCCACTGGACGGTATCTGGTGCCTCCTTTTTAGTTAGATCAGTCAGCGGGCTAGCAAGGTCCGAATAATTAGGTACAAACCTTCTGTAATATCCTGCTAGCCCCAGGAACTGTCTAACCTCCTTTTTGGTCCTAGGTCTTGGACAGGTCGCAACTGCTGCCGTCTTATCAATTTGGGGACGCACCTGCCCATGACCCAAGTGAAAGCCCAGATACCTGACTTCCACGCGCCCAATCGCACACTTCTTTGGGTTGGCCGTGAGCCCTGCCCCTCGCAGCGTCCTGAGGATAGCTCGCAAATGCTGCATATGCCGCTGCCAGTCATTACTATAGATGATAATATCATCCAAGTATGCCGCGGCATATGCAGCATGCGGCCGGAGGATTCTATCCATCAGGCGCTGAAAGGTAGCAGGTGCCCCGAACAAGCCGAAAGGAAGGGTAACAAATTGGTGTAATCCAAACGGCGTTGTGAAAGCGGTCTTTTCTTTAGTCATTGGAGATAAGGGGATCTGCCAATAACCCTTTGTTAAATCCAGTGTCGAATAAAATCGAGCCGTGCCGAGCCGATCAAGTAATTCGTCCACCCGTGGCATTGGATACGCATCAAACTTCGATACAGCGTTCACTTTACGATAATCCACACAGAACCGAATTGAGCCGTCAGTTTTGGGCACTAAAACTATCGGGCTCGCCCAGTCACTGTTGGATTCTTCTATGACTCCCATATCCAGCATAGCCTCTAATTCATCCTGAACTACTTTCTTTTTATGCTCAGGTAATCTATATGGCCGGCTGCGCACTACCACACCCGGTTCGGTCTCAACATGGTGCTGTATGAGGTTTGTTCGACCAGGGAGGGGCGAGAACACATCGGCAAACTCCGTTTGTAACCCTCGAATGTCAGTGATCTGGGACGGTGAGAGGTGGTCTCCGCAAATGGCCAGAGCAGAGGATTGAGATTTTAAGTTCGCCTCTGGCCCGAGATCCTCCTCCCCACTCACTACCGTCGCCAGCATCGCTGACTCCGCCTCATTCCACTTTTTTAACAGGTTGAGGTGGTAAATCTGATGTGCCCCGTCCCTATCTGATCGAAGAATCTCATAGTTGAGATCACCGATTCGCCGTGTGACCACAAACGGTCCTTGCCACTTGGCGAGTAATTTAGAGCTGGATGTGGGAAGCAATAGGAGCACTTTATCTCCCGGTGCGAATGTACGTAGTTTAGACCCCCTGTTGTACAGCCGACGTTGTTTGTCCTGGGCCTGTAACAAATTCTCCATAGAGAGCCGCCCCAAAGTGTGGAGTTTTGTTCTCAGGTCCAGGACATATTGAATTTCATTTCTACTGTTCGAAGGTCCGTCCTCCCAAGCTTCCCTAAGCACGTCCAGCACCCCGTGGGGCTGGCGTCCATAGAGCAGCTCGAAGGGGGAAAACCCCGTGGAGGCTTGGGGGACCTCGCGTACAGCGAACAAGAGGGGTTCTAACCACTTATCCCAATTTTTGGCGTCTTCCTGCATGAACTTACGAATCATGGATTTCAACGTGCGATTAAATCGTTCCACCAAGCCGTCTGTTTGTGGGTGATAGACGCTGGTCCGAACCGATTTAATGCCCAGCAATTCGTACAGCTCGCGAATTGTGCGTGACATAAACGCCGTGCCCTGATCGGTGAGAATCTCTTTCGGGATTCCCACCCGGGAGATTAATTGAAACAGCGCGCTCGCTACACTTTTAGCCGAAATGTTGCGAAGCGGCACTGCTTCGGGGTATCGTGTTGCATAATCCACCAGAACTAATGCAAAGCGATGCCCCCGTGCGGATCGTTCCAATGGCCCGATGAGGTCCATGCCAATTCTCTCGAAGGGGACCTCTATTAATGGAAGGGGGCACAAAGGTGCTTTTCGGTTGGCCGGTGGATTTACCAACTGACATTCACGACAAGACGCACACCACCTGCGCACATTCTCGTGAATGCCCGGCCAAAAAAATCGGGTCATTAGGCGATTTAGTGTAGCTGCTTGCCCTAAATGCCCAGCCATTGGATTAGAGGAAGGGAGAGAGAGAGAGAGAGATGTCGGGAGGGGATCGCCAACCCCTGGGCACGCCACCAGCTGGTCCTCTGCCAATTGGATGGCCTGGTCCAGCGACGTCGGGCGGTGGCACTGGACCCACTGCGCAGTCTTCTTTGGCAGCCGGGCGATGAACTGCTCCAGTACCACCAACTCGATGACTCCATCGACGTTGCGGTCCTCGGCCACCAGCCATCTGCGGCACGCGTCCCGGAGCTGTTGCGCGAAGATGAAGGGTCGGCCGGATTCCTCGAATTCCATGGAGCGGAACTGTTGACGACTCTGCTCCGGGGACCGGCCGACCCGCTGAAGAATGGCGCGTTTAAGGTCTTCATAGACCAGGAGGTTGCGGACTGGCAACTGCTGAGCGGCGATCTGTGCTTCTCCCGAGAGCAGCGGGATCAGACGCATGGGCCAGTCCGCGGGCGGCCAGCCCCCGGCCTCGGCCGACCTCTCAAAGAGGTCCAGGAACGCCTCCGGGTCATCCTGGGGACCCATCTTGTGGAGGGGAAGGGCCGTGGTCGGGACCGACGATGTAGACGCCCGAGCCTCCCGGTCTATCCAGCTCCGGAACTGCTCGCGGTCCTTGTGCTGAGTCTGGAGGAGGGCCTCGAAACGACGTTGTTGATGCTCCTCCATCTTCAGCAGAGCCTCTTGATGTTGTTGATGGAGGCCCGCGAGCGCGTTGATAATGTCCGCAAACGGCGATGCCAGAGGTGGCCTGGCGGCGGCCTCTCCTTCCATCCCGGGTTTCGGCACCAGTGTGATGGATAACAGGTTCGTTTGTGTGTGGATGATGGAAGGAGACACGGGGTCGGCGAATACTGGGGCTCGTGCAGTTTTATTTATGGGCTTTTTCCCCCTTTAGGGTGCGTAATCACGCTCAAACAAAGTTAACTCAGAAATATCAAAAAGGCAAAATAAACAGTAGACAATAATTCTCTTCCCGCTGGATACAGCTTCACTGGACACGATTCCAATAACACTCTTCCCGCTGGATACAGCTTCACGTGTCAAAGTTTCAGCAACACTCCGATCACTGGTCACAGCTTCTCACGCGACGTGCACGAGCTCCCAGCCTCTCTCAAAATGCTGTCAGCACGGCCCGCTTATATGCGGTCTCCTCACGCCAATTACTGAAATCACAAACAGGTGTTTGTTATTTGAACTTGACCCACTTACTCACCGCTCGGCTCCGCCCTCGCTCTCCTGCTACAGACTTCGCTGAACCACGCCCCCCCCGCCACAGGCGCGTACTGGACAGAGCAGTGCCAAGGCTGGGTCTGCCTCCTCCGGGGGCAGCGCTTGCAGGTTCACCACCTGGTCCCGGAAGGGAGTGGTAGGAACCTTGGGCACATATCCAGGCCGGGGTCTCAGGATCACGTGAGAGTAAGCCGGCCCAAATTCCAGGCACGCTTCGTCAACGGAGAATGCGTGCAGGTCCCCCACCCTCTTGATGGAGGCCAATGCAACCAGGAGCGCTGTCTTCATAGACAGGAACTTAAGCTCCACTGATTGCAACGGCTCAAAAGGGAGCACTCCGCAGGGCAGTTAGAACCACTGAGAGGTCCCAAGAGGGAACGAGAGGAGGGCGAGGAGAATTCAGTCTCCTCGCTCCTCTCAGGAACCTGATGATCAGGTCGTGGCTACCAACAGACTTACCTTCGACCGGGTCATGGTGTGATCTATCTGTGCGTCCCCGAACTGGTCCCAAATCAGCTGAACCGACTGGGGATGGAGTCGCCAATCTCCCGGGAGGGGCTGAAGCCGTGAGAGCTCGTCGGCTGCACAGTTCAGGGCTCCAGGGATATAAATGGCATGAAGCAACCTCATATGCTTCTGACTCCAATGAGGAGGTGGCGGGCGAGTTGCGACATACGGCGAGAGCGTAGACCACCTTGATGGTTGATGTACGCTACAGTGGCGGTATTGTCTGAATGGACTAGTACGTGTTGGTTCTTGAGCGCGGCCCGGAAGCGGCGCAAAGCAAGACGTACGGCCAGCAACTCGAGGCAATTGATGTGCCAGAGGCGGCGGGGTCCTGTCCAGGAGCCCGCGGCAGCACGTCCATTGCACATGGCACCCCAGCCCGTGGAGGAGGCATCTGTCGTTACAACGACGTGCCGCGAAGCTCGTTCCAGGGGCACTCCGGCCCGTAGAAAACTGAGGTCCGACCACGGGGTGAAGTTCTGACGGCAGGACGGAGTAACTGTTACTCGGAAGGTGCCGTGTTGCCATGCCCACCTCGGGACTCGGTCGCGAAGCCAAAGCTGAAGCGGTCTCATATGAAGCAATCCGAGCGGCGTTGCCGCGGCTGCAGATGCCGTATGCCCCAGGAGCCTCTGAAAGAGTTTCAGTGGAACCGTACTCTTGCCCTCGAACTGTCTCAGGCAAGTCAGCAGTGACTGCGCGCGCTCGCTCGTAAGCTGCGCGGACATGGCGACCGAGTCGATATCCATACCGAGAAAAGAGATCCTCTGCACGGGGCAAAGTTTGCTCTTTTCCCAGTTGACCCGAAGGCCCAGACGAGCTAGGTGCCAGAGCACTAGGTCCCTGTGTTCGCATACCTGGTCTCGAGAGTGAGCTAGGATCAGCCAGTCGTCGATGTAGTTCAGGATGCGAACCCCGTGTTCCCGAAGGGGAACAAGGGCTGCCTCGACGACCTTCGTGAAGACGCGAGGAGACAGGGCTAGCCCGAAAGGGAGAACCGCGTACTGGTATGCCTGCCCCTCGAAGGCAAACCGAAGGAACGGTCTGTGTCGAGGGAGAATGGAGACATGAAAGTAGGCGTCCTTCAGGTCGATTGCTGCAAACCAATCCTGGGGCCGCACACATTCGAAAATGCGTTTGGCAGTGAGCATCTTGAACGGCAGCCTGTGAAGGGAACGGTTCAGCACACGCAGGTCCAGGATTGGCCGTAACCCACCGGTTTTCTTGGGGACAATGAAGTACGGGCTGTAGAAGCCGGTCCTCATCTCGGCCGGAGGGACGGTCTCGATCGCACCCTTCGCCAGCAGGGTGGCGATCTCTGCTCTCATGATAGGGGCGTTGCCACCGACCAAAGTGGAGCGGACTCCCCTGAAGAGGGGAGGAGACCGCGCGAACTGAATCGCGTAGCCGAGCCTGATGGTCCGTGCCACCCATCGGGACAGGAAGGGAAACTCTAGCCAGGCTCCCAAGAACTGTACCAGCGGGGTCATACGGACCACAGACTTCCCACCGATGGTGCAGCAGGGCGGAATGACTGGCCCGGACGTGGACAGCATAGCGGCCCGGTGTGGGGGCACAGTCATTAACCGCGCCCTGACAGAGGAGACCAGGGAAGGAAGAACGTTCCACGGGGGTCTGCTCTGCCAGGGGGTTGGCGACAGAGGCGGAAGAGAGCGGCATGGTCCGGGGACGGCGCGCACTGTCAATCGGCTCTGGAACAGAGGGGGACGAGGGGTCCACGGCTCGGGGGCGGCGCACCGTGTCGTCCGAGAACTCTGTGTGCTCAGGGATGGAAATGTTACTTCTTTCTTTAACCACATTAGGGTGCTGCCCACCCGTGGGTGAGCAGCGGGGAGTGGAGAACAAAAGATTCTCCCCCGGCCCTCCACCGGGGGAAGGAGTGGTCCTGCTACCATCTCCTGAGAAGTAATCTTCAACATCCCTGAGCAGCCCGTCTCAGGACCGCCGCTTGGCCCGGCGTTTAGCGGGGGGCGGGGCTGGAGAGGGCTGGGGCGCCTTCTTACGGCTTCCTCCACGACTGGGCCCGGGTGGAGGCTGCTGCTTGGGCCGGGCGGGAGGGGCGGGAGCCGCAGGAGGGCGCCCTCGGCGGCGAACAGACTGAGGGATCTGCCCGGTCGGCTGGGTGGAGGCAGCAGCGGGCCGTCGGGGCAGAATGTGCTTGATGGCCTCAGTCTGTTTCTGGGCGGTGGAGAACTGTTGGGCGAAGTCCTCCACCGCACCGCCGAATAGGCCGGCCTGGGACATGGGGGAGTCGAGCAGGCGAGAGCGCTCAGCATCCCGCATGTCAGCCAGGTTCAGCCATAAGTGTCTCTCCTGGACCACAGCTGTGGACATCACCAGACCCAGGGAGCGTGCGGTCACCTTCGTCGCCCGGAGGGCGAGGTCGGTGGCGGCGCGCAGCTCATCGAAGAGCCCTGGGTCCGTCCTACCCTCGTGCATGTCCCTTAGCATCTGGGCCTGATAGACCTGCAGAGTGGCCATGGCATGCAAAGAGGCAGCCGCCTGTCCCGCCGCTCTGTAGGACTTCGCCACTAGGGTAGACGAGAACCTACAGGCTTTGGATGGGTGCTTAGGCTCGCCGCGAGAAGAAGCACTCTGAGGACACAGCTGCATCGCAACAGAGCGCTCAACCGGGGGGAGCCCAGTGTACCCACGGGCGGCTGCCCCATCGAGGGGAGGAAAGGCGGATGAAATCAACGAGCGGTCGGGGGAAGACATGGGAGTCTTCCAGGACTTCGAGATTTCATCATGCACGTCCGGGAAGAAAGGTATTGGGGCAGGCTGAGGACGGGAAGCCGCAGCTGCACCCAAAAACCAATCGTCCAGCCGCGAGCGCTCAGGACAGGGTGGAGGGTTCCACTCCAAACCAATGCTCGCGGCCGCCCGGGAAAGCATGGTCGTCATCTCTGGATCGGACTGAGCCACAGCCGTATTCACACCCGAGGGTGGCAGCTGTGACGAGTCGTCACTTCCAGACGAATCAGACCCGCCTTGTGATGCTGCGATTGACATCGCATCTTCCTCCTGAAACACTGCGTCCTGTCTACATAGGCGCGGAGGGTGCGTACTGGACAGAGCAGTGCCAAGGCTGGGTCTGCCTCCTCCGGGGGCAGCGCTTGCAGGTTCACCACCTGGTCCCGGAAGGGAGTGGTAGGAACCTTGGGCACATATCCAGGCCGGGGTCTCAGGATCACGTGAGAGTCAGCCGGCCCAAATTCCAGGCACGCTTCGTCAACGGAGAATGCGTGCAGGTCCCCCACCCTCTTGATGGAGGCCATTGCAACCAGGAGCGCTGTCTTCATAGACAGGAACTTAAGCTCCACTGATTGCAACGGCTCAAAGGGAGCACTCCGCAGGGCAGTTAGAACCACTGAGAGGTCCCAAGAGGGAACGAGAGGAGGGCGAGGAGGATTCAGTCTCCTCGCTCCTCTCAGGAACCTGATGATCAGGTCGTGCCTACCAACAGACTTACCTTCGACCGGGTCATGGTGTGCGGCAATAGCGGCAACATAGACCTTCAGGGTGGAGGGAGACAGCCTTCGCTCCAGCCTATCTTGAAGGAAGGAAAGCACGACACTAATCGAACATCTCCGGGGGGCTTCTCGGTGAGAAGAGCACCAGTTGACGAAGAGGTTCCACTTCAACGCATAGACGTGTCTCGTGGACGACGCTCTAGCGGAAGTGATGGTAGCCGCCACCGCTGGTGGTAGGGTACTCACACCTGCCTCGTCCCGTCCAGGAGCCACACGTGGAGGTTCCAAAGATCGGGACGAGGGTGCCATAGGGTGCCCCGTCCCTGAGAAAGGAGGTCCTTCCTCAGGGGAATCGGCCAAGGAGGTGCTGTCGCGAGGAGTACTAGTTCGGAGAACCAGGTCCGGGCGGCCCAGTATGGCGCGACCAGAATGACCTGCTCCTCGTCCTCCCTGACCTTGCGCAGGGTCTGCGCAAGAAGGCTCACTGGGGAAACGCATATTTGCGGCCCCTGGGCCAGCTGTGCGCCAGAGCATCCGTGCCGAGCGTGCCCTCGGTCAGGGAATAATACAGGTCGCAATGGGTCGAGTCGTGAGAGGCAAACAGATCTATCTGTGCGTCCCCGAACTGGTCCCAAATCAGCTGAACCGACTGGGGATGGAGTCGCCAATCTCCCGGGAGGGGCTGAAGCCGTGAGAGCTCGTCGGCTGCACAGTTCAGGGCTCCAGGGATATAAATGGCATGAAGCGACCTCAGATACTTCTGACTCCAATGAGGAGGTGGCGGGCGAGTTGCGACATACGGCGAGAGCGTAGACCACCTTGATGGTTGATGTACGCTACAGTGGCGGTATTGTCTGAACGGACTAGTACGTGTTGGTTCTTGAGCGCGGCCCGGAAGCGGCGCAAAGCAAGACGTACGGCCAGCAACTCGAGGCAATTGATGTGCCAGAGGGGGCGGGGTCCTGTCCAGGAGCCCGCGGCAGCACGTCCATTGCACATGGCACCCCAGCCCGTGGAGGAGGCATCTGTCGTTACAACGACGTGCCGCAAAGCTCGTTCCAGGGGCACTCCGGCCCGTAGAAAACTGAGGTCCGACCACGGGCTGAAGTTCTGATGGCAGGACGGAGTAACTGTTACTCGGAAGGTGCCGTGTTGCCATGCCCACCTCGGGACTCGGTCGGAAGCCAAAGCTGAAGCGGTCTCATATGAAGCAATCCGAGCGGCGTTGCCGCGGCTGCAGGTGCCATATGCCCCAGGAGCCTCTGAAAGAGTTTCAGTGGAACCGTACTCTTGCCCTCGAACTGTCTCAGGCAAGTCAGCAGTGACTGCGCGCTCGCTCGTAAGCTGCGCGGACATGGCGACCGAGTCGATATCCATACCGAGAAAAGAGATCCTCTGCACGGGGCAAAGTTTGCTCTTTTCCCAGTTGACCCGAAGGCCCAGACGAGCTAGGTGCCGGAGCACTAGGTCCCTGTGTTCGCATACCTGGTCTCGAGAGTGAGCTAGGATCAGCTAGTCGTCGATGTAGTTCAGGATGCGAACCCCGTGTTCCCGAAGGGGAACAAGGGCTGCCTCGACGACCTTCGTGAAGACGCGAGGAGACAGGGCTAGCCCGAAAGGGAGAACCGCGTACTGGTATGCCTGCCCCTCGAAGGCAAACCGAAGGAACGGTCTGTGTCGAGGGAGAATGGAGACATGAAAGTAGGCGTCCTTCAGGTCGATTGCTGCAAACCAATCCTGGGGCCGCACACATTCGAAAATGCGTTTGGCAGTGAGCATCTTGAACGGCAGCCTGTGAAGGGAACGGTTCAGCACACGCAGGTCCAGGATTGGCCGTAACCCACCGGTTTTCTTGGGGACAATGAAGTACGGGCTGTAGAAACCATCCTCATCTCGACCGGAGGGACGGTCTCGATCGCACCCTTCGCCAGCAGGGTGGCGATCTCTGCTCTCATGATAGGGGCGTTGCCACCGACCAAAGTGGAGCGGACTCCCCTGAAGAGGGGAGGAGACCGCGCGAACTGAATCGCGTAGCCGAGCCTGATGGTCCGTGCCACCCATCGGGACAGGAGGGGAAGCTCTAGCCAGGCTCCCAAGAACTGTACCAGCGGGGTCATACGGACCACAGACTTCCCACCGATGGTGCAGCAGGGCGGAATGACTGGCCCGGACGTGGACGGCATAGCGGCCCGGTGTGGGGGCAGTCATTAACCGCGCCCTGACAGAGGAGACCAGGGAAGGAAGAACGTTCCACGGGGGTCTGCTCTGCCAGGGGGCTGGCGACAGAGGCGGAAGAGAGCGGCATGGTCCGGGGACGGCGCGCACTGTCAATCGGCTCTGGAACAGAGGGGGACGAGGGGTCCACGGCTCGGGGGCGGCGCACCGTGTCGTCCGAGAACTCTGTGTGCTCAGGGATGGAAATGTTACTTCTTTCTTTAACCACATTAGGGTGCTGCCCACCCGTGGGTGAGCAGCGGGGAGTGGAGAACAAAAGATTCTCCCCCGGCCCTCCACCGGGGGAAGGAGTGGTCCTGCTACCATCTCCTGAGAAGTAATCTTCAACATCCCTGAGCAGCCCGTCTCAGGAGCGCCGCTTGGCCCGGCGTTTAGCGGGGGGCGGGGCTGGAGAGGGCTGGGGCGCCTTCTTACGGCTTCCTCCGCGACCGGGTCCGGGTGGAGGCTGCTGCTTGGGCCGGGCGGGAGGGGCGGGAGCCGCAGGAGGGCGCCCTCGGCGGCGAACAGACTGAGGGATCTGCCCGGTCGGCTGGGTGGAGGCAGCAGCGGGCCGTCGGGGCAGAATGTGCTTGATGGCCTCAGTCTGTTCCTGGGCGGTGGAGAACTGTTGGGCGAAGTCCTCCACCGCACCGCCGAATAGGCCGGCCTGGGACATGGGGGAGTCGAGCAGGCGAGAGCGCTCAGCATCCCGCATGTCAGCCAGGTTCAGCCATAAGTGTCTCTCCTGGACCACAGCTGTGGACATCACCAGACCCAGGGAGCGTGCGGTCACCTTCGTCGCCCGGAGGGCGAGGTCGGTGGCGGCGCGCAGCTCTTCGAAGAGCCCTGGGTCCGTCCTACCCTCGTGCATGTCCCTTAGCATCTGGGCCTGATAGACCTGCAGAGTGGCCATGGCATGCAAAGAGGCAGCCACCTGTCCCGCCGCTCTGTAGGACTTCGCCACTAGGGTAGACGAGAACCTACAGGCTTTGGATGGGTGCTTAGGCTCGCCGCGAGAAGAAGCACTCTGAGGACACAGCTGCATCGCAACAGAGCGCTCAACCGGGGGGAGCCCAGTGTACCCACGGGCGGCTGCCCCATCGAGGGGAGGAAAGGCGAATGAAATCAACGAGCGGTCGGGGGAAGACATGGGAGTCTTCCAGGACCTCGAGATTTCATCATGCACGTCCGGGAAGAAAGGTTTTGGGGCAGGCTGAGGACGGGAAGCCGCAGCTGCACCCAAAAACCAATCGTCCAGCCGCGAGCGCTCAGGACAGGGTGGAGGGTTCCACTCCAAACCAATGCTCGCGGCCGCCCGGGAAAGCATGGCCGTCATCTCTGGATTGGACTGAGCCACAGCCGTATTCACACCCGAGGGTGGCAGCTGTGATGAGTCGTCACTTCCAGACGAATCAGACCCGCCTTGTGATGCTGCGATTGACATCGCATCTTCCTCTGGAGCGCCAAAAGACGGTCCCGTGAGGATCCCCTGAACGCTCGCGGGTTGCAACACTGGAGAAGGTGCTGCGGGGCACGGACGAATAGTCGGCGCTTTGTTCCACACAGTCACCCTCAGATCACCCTGGCCCCCTGCCGAAGTAGAGCCTCTCGAGGAGGCGCTAGATCGGGGTGTGGATGAGGGGACTCTCACTCTTGCGAGATCATTGAGTCTCGATCTAAGTGTTGCGATGGTCATGTTCCCACAGAGAGAACATGACTCATCCACGAGCGCTGCTTTAGCTTGATTAAAGCTGTAAAGTATGCGCGCAGAATCATGAAGTCCGCATTCCTTAACACAATAAACACACGTTAACAAGGGTTTCTAAAGCCCCAACCTATGACTCTTCCAATTCTAAATCTTCCGTCAGCGCCAGCCAGTCTGGAGGGTAGATTAGTTTGTGACACCTTTACAGCGTAATGAGTCCCCACAGAGATCCTCGCGCGATCCTGATTTGTTCGCGAGCCAACATCCAAGAAGACCGTTATATCCAAACCCCCCCCCCCCCAGCGAGGAAGGAATGCCAGATGCGCAAATGGACAACACACACACACACACACACACACACACACACACACACACACACACACACACACACACACACACACACATATATGCATCTATAACATTAAAACCCAGAAATGAGTGACTATGAAATGTAAACATGATGTATTCCTGTATGTTTGAAGTTTATACTGTATCCTGTCTATCTAGGACTGTTAGTTATGTAGTGAAACCTTGCGGACTTCTATAAAGGTCAAAGAGTTTATATATATCCTTGTATGCGTAACAAACACGGAGTGATTGGTATTAAACGAAATCGCTCAACTTGCTCGAGCCAAATATATGTAAGAAGTTAATGAAAAAAATATTCTACTATGTTTTTCCCATCTTTGTAAGTGAAAGGCCAAACGCTCGTCCTCATAAAACACGCGAATGAGGTCATCAGATTAAGACAAAGGGAATATCGGGCGCCAAAAATCTGTGAGTTGCTATTGGACTGTGCTTCCACAGAAAGGGGCGTTTAGTTTCATTTTAAAAGACCGCGACACGGCTCAACTCGCTCTCTTCTTCGTGCTACTCTTCCTGTGTATGTCCTGCGACCTAGTCGCCTTATTTTATCTTCGGTTTTATTTTACGTTTAACTCAGTCTTTTATTTGATGCTCAGTTCTTGTCGGCAGACCGAACACAGCATTTTACGTTTTGATAGAAGTCCTATATCCTCCGGGTGAAAGGACTCCTCCACAGCATACCTTTTAGACTTTCGAATTTCCCGCGAGCAAAACACGCCCTCAAAACACCGAAAGGACGCTTCCAGCTCACCAACTACGAGGACATCCACACCCACACACGCCGGCTTGTCCAGCGACATAAAGGTCCAGTGCAAGTATAATTCAATCCAGATTCCAGCGCGTTAAAGTGTGTATTTTCCTTGTTGGTTCTTAAGGTTCAACTGTGGTAACAATCTTTGTTTTCCTGTCTTCTACTTTTCTTTCTTACTGTTTTTGTTTTTATTGTTCGATATATTCATTTTAAATGTAGTTATATTGTCTAGTTCATTTTTATTAAACCCATTATACTCTTGATTGTCTCTGTTTGTTGGTCACGGAACAAAGCCTCTTTAATGTACGATCTAAAGCTACGAGCTGATACTGATAAAGTTAACTAATTTGATTAGTTGATTAGTAAACTGATACTAAGGATAAACCTTTTTGAGAATTGGTAACGAATATCGAACAAGCAGCTCGGTGGACGAACTGATTAGTTGGGATAACAGTTGCAGTAACTCTATTAAGGTATTCTGAAAATTAATATAGCCCGCCTGCATATGAATTATATACTTAATTAATTACAATTCGTTGTGTTAATTAACTATATATCTCTGAAGCAGACGCGTGAGCTATATAATCCCTATTTGGGTGAATTTTATGTATGATGATCTAGTTCAGGCCCGTATTCAATCACTGTTGATTCCAAATTAATAATTGTTGAATATTTGTTCCCCAAACCTGAGCTAAGTTCCTTACATAATTGGTGGAGAAATATGCGAGCACATTTTGTTTGTGAACAACTATTGCAGTGTCAATTTTGTGTATTGTGTTGTTAACTTTGTATTCGAGCGCGCCGCCGCAGCGCGACCTCCCTAACGAACTACTAAGGCACAAGCCGATTGCCAGTTCAGCATTCACGGCGGCTAAATATATGTTAACATTTATTTTGCCGCTGTGAATTACTAAAGTAAACTTCAGGGCCATAATATTGGAATTTGTTCCTGTAAAGACAGAAGTTCTTTACCAATTTTGATATCAAAACCGCCTGTTAGAATTGAACATTCTCTCAGCGCGAGAGTAAACCTGACCAGAGCGAAGTTCCTCTCGTCAATAGTAAAAAGGCCTGATATTATAATCGTTAGATAAACGATAACTCTTGGTTGAATATTGACTTAGCTAATCAATCGAAACCTAAAACATTTAAATCAGAGTGCTATTGTGATTAAATGTTTACAAGAGCCGGACAACAGAAGTAGAATTCCTGTGTCCATATTTATGCGTAGTGCAAACCTGCCCATAAAACCTGCCTTTGTGCAGTAGGGACACCTATATAGCAACGAAAATCCGCCGAGATTTGAAATTGTATCTTTGTGATTTGTGCAGAAAGCCTAAGAGTGAAAACTCTCCCAAAACTGAAATCACACAGAATGCAATTCCGCTGACAAACACTGGAGGGCAACCTTTAAGTGCTTGGCAGCGTGAACAACCCACACCATATGACGTCATTTTGCGTGAGCACCAGTACGCCATCGTGTGGATAATAATCAATAAGTCAGCCGTTTCTCAATTCATTCGCCCGCAACTTAATTTCCTTGTGATTTGAAACCGTGCGGTCTAGTTCCCAATAGTTAGTTGCATTTACAGCTCGCTTGTACTAGCATTATGGGATATTAGATTCCTTGTTGTCTTTACACTCGACTCTACATTGTAACGTTACATTTATTTGAAGTTTGGTGCAAACAAGATTTGAATTAAAACTTCAACTTAAAGTTTCAGTTCATCCACTGATATCCCCTTTAAGAAGGGAGTGCGCACCCTGCTAAGTCTGCTTACCACCCTTCTTGCTTTCATTCCTGTTTTGAACTTGGTCTATATCCCTCTGTCCTTGTGGTTCTCATTGTCATTTTTAACCTTTAATTTCTCTCTTATCACTGATATCTTACAGTAATCTGTTATTATCAAGATATAATTCTGATCTGTAACTCCTTTTTACACGCTTATTTAAGATTGGTTCAAACAACTTTGAATCTAAGTTTAAATTAAGGTGTCTAAGTCAACCCGGTTAACCACAGGAAGGAAGTGCGCCCCTTGTGGTGAAAACCCACTCCTAAGGTCTGCCTCCTCCTGTTTTTCATCCTGCTTGGCTTATTTCTACTTTTCTCTTTTGATTATTTCATAATTATTAATGATACCTTACTGTTATCATTGGTAGTTAGCGGATATTATTCTGATTTTCCTTGATTCTTCTTGCATGCTAATTTAAATTTGATTTAAACTCCTTTGAATTTAATTTGAATTAAGTTTGTCTGTTCAGTCAGGTGCACCACCACTGAGGAAGTACGCACCCTGGTGGCACCAACACACCACTACAGCCTACCTCCTCCTGTGTTCCATCTGGTTTTCTTTCTTTATTCATTTATTTTTATATATTATTATTTTATTTTTCCTCCTCTTCTTTTTTTTTCTTGTTTTTTTTTTAGGGGTTGGGTTATTTTGGTAAAATACCATCATTATCATAATTTCCCTTTGTTTATTATTATTTAGTAAAACCTGTGACTCTTATTGCTACATAAACAAAAAAAATCAATCCATTTGGTTTAAACAAGAAATCCTTAGTCCACTTTAAGTTTCACTTGTTTAACCTTTGTGTATTTATAGGTGGCATTGACTAGAGCACCGTGGTGAGTTGCGGCATTCTCTGATTGATATCCCGCAGGTGAGGTTACCCGACCAGCGGTACTGACGCTGGCTGTGTGTGAGTTTCGGACACTCCCAAATCCCGTACCATTGCTGCGGCACGCAACTGCGACATCAGCAATTTGGCACTCCAATAGGTAACGTCAACCACGTCAGTCGACACACAAGGCAATTTTGGAATAATTACCTAAACCGGGGCCTAAAGAGGGGCCACTCTTTTTGAGGGTTCTAGGGAAAATCCACTTTGCCGTGCCGTCTGGCGGTTGACCACTTCGGGGTGCCGGTTGTTTTTAAAGTCAGGTTGTTTGAGGGGGCGCAGCAGGGTACAGGGAGACAACGGAGTTGCCCGAGAACACGGCGGTCAAGTGTTGGGAACCGTCGGAGGGGTGACTGAGCCACGGGGTCCCACCAGAGCGGCCTCAATTCGCCGCAGGTAAACTAAATTTAGTAAAACCCATTCCGCTTACTATAAGCCACAGAATACTAGATATCTCCTGGATAGTTTAAGTGTTTGACCCATCTTTTCTCCAAGCCACACCATCGTCCTAGGGTTTCTACCCCGATAGCCCCCACTCACCTGTTGGCCCTATCTTAAACCCTAGCAGCAGGCTCAGGCCTCCTTATCCCCAGTAACACTTTGTGTGATATCATCTGTTCCATGTCATTATAGACCTATTTAATTTCTCTTCTTGTTATTTTATTTCAACTGTCTATCTCACTATTTTTCTCGTTCTGCTGTGATTTGTTCCTTACAGTTCATCTAGACACAGAACCTTTGAGAGACACCAAGGAGAAAGCTAAATCATAGATCAACAATCTTGATTTAGCCCCTGCGCTGACCTGCACAAATTGTCCCCACCTAACTGTCTGCATCAGTTAGCTAAAATTCTCACAGACGGCATAAGCCTTATTAGCATAATTCATTAACCATAGAACGAACTTGCATTGGTCTCTTTGTGTGTGTGTGTGTTCTGTATTCCTCTCGCCTACAGTGAGCAGTATGTCCCGTGCCTCCAGTCCCGCAGCCCACTGGGACAACCTCAACGCATGGCTGACAGCCATGACGGCTACTTTCCTGCCCAAGGACGCCGGCGACTCAGAGCCCCAGAGCCAAGAGCAGCTGGACGGCGACTTGGACAAACTGATGACACACGATCCCACCCAGAGCTACAGCTACAAAGACTGGGCAAAAATCGTGGGAAACCTCGCTCACACCCTCGTCGCCCAGGCACGACTCAGCGAAAGGAACGTCATCGACCTGGAACAGGAGGCAGCAACGCTAAGGCTCCAAGCGGAAGAGGCCCGGAATGACCAAGCCAAGACCCAGAGTCAGCTAGATCAGCTCCTACTCGAGACCGAGGAGCAGCGCAAGGAAAAAGAGGAAACGGACCCAGAGCTACAAAAGGAAGTGGAAAGACTTCAAAAGGCCCTGTCTGACCTTCGTCGGGACACAGACCAAAGAGATAAGTTGGAGAGAAAAACCAGAGAGGAACTCGATGGACAAATCCAACAAGGTGAAGCTCTTCTTGAAAGAGCAAAGATTGAACTGAAAGAAAGAGACGCTAAGGCCAAGGCCTGTGAAAAACATTTGAAAGCGGCCCGAGTTGAAATCCATGAGCTTCGCCAGCACAGAGAGGATCTAAAAGATGAACTTGACATTGTTCACAGAGAGTTAAAACACTCTTATAGACTGCAGACTGAAAGGGAAGAGGAAGCGCACACCACTGAGTTTCCCCTGACCTACCGAACCACACTTTTCAGCCAAGAACCCAGAGCTGGAAAGGGGGGCGAGAGCCCACCGTTCAAGACATCACCAGCCAGCCCACGAGGACCCTCGTCAGCAGCAAGGGAGGGGGGGCCTCTCCAGCCAGCCACTGACCACGGCCTGGCCCCAAAAGAACTTGACAAGCTGGCCCGAAACATCCCTACGTTCACTCCGAACCCTGCAGGAGGCCACGACGTGCATGCCTACCTACAAGATATAGACTTTCACTTGCGCACTGTTCCCAATGTGACCACATGGAACAGATTGTACCTGCTCAGAATTACGTCTAGTCGTGACGTCCGCAGCTTCCTAGATCGTCAACCAGAGACTGTCAAATCTGATTACCAGCAGCTGCGGCAGGCTTTCATCAGGGAATTCTCTGACCCAGAAACTGATCAGGGACTCATTACTGCCATGGACCTCAAACAGGCCCGACAAGAAACGCCACAGGCCTACTACAGCCGCATCCGACGAGCCTACTTCGGTGCATGGAACGAACCCGGGATGGAAGAAGATTTCAATTTCCGAACTCTATTCCTCCGTAACCTGCATCCCACGGTGAGCCATCACTTAGGGGTCCTGGCCTGTCCTCGGAGCATGAGTACCCAACAGCTCCGAGACTTGGCCCATAAAGCTTTTATCAAGCAAAAGATTGCTTCTGAAAAGACTGTAAAAAATCCATCCATTTGCCCTGTCACTGATCAGCGCTCTGAGCTGGCACTAGAGGGCGCCCAGCAGCACCACCACAACAACAGACCTTTTAACAACGAGTCAAGACCGTTGCCCTCCACCAGAGGGCAGCACAACCGGGATGGTGCTCGTCCTAAGCACCAGGGCGGGCGCTCTGAAAGATTCTACGGCAGCCCACGGCCCTCCCACAACCAAAAGGGGGGATTCACGTGGGAAGCCAGCCGACGGCCCAGACCAGGCCAGACTCCTCATGACTAACAGTAAGGCCTGAAACCAACACCCTTCCTGACCACCCTCCTACCGAACCAAGCACCCAAAGCCCCGCTCTTCAGACACAGACTACAGAACCAGCTGTCACATCACCAAGGGACAGCGTCATCCACTCAGTGCAGTTAACAACTGCACCCCCTGAAGCGGACAACACAATTCGTCACACCAGTGACCAAAACACCAAAACTCCTGGGTAATCTGATCGAAAAGGGCGTGGCACGCAAACTATACCTGGCCATCACTTTGGAAAATGAGGTGAGACTTGAAGCCCTGGTGGACACCGGCGCAGACCTCACTTTGATATCAGCTGAACTTTTCAAAAGACTTTTGTCAGGCAGTACAAGATCCCCATCGCATCACACGAACCGGTGCAAGAGATCATCGATTCCATGCTTGAAAAAGGTGTCATCCGTCCATGCAACAGCACCTATTCTGCCCCGATCTGGCCCGTAATCAAACCAAACGGCAAGTGGCGACCCACCATTGACTACAGGAAACTGAATCAACAGGTGCCACTATCACGATGGCCCATGACCCAGCTGGAGCAAGAAATACACAGAATCAGAGGTGCCACAATCTTCTCTACACTTGATGTGGCCTCTGGATTCTGGACCATACCCGTGCACCCAGAAGACAATTCACTTTCACCAGGTGTCCGTTCGGCTATGCCAACTCACCTGCTGAGTTCAACATCTTCCTGAACAAAGCATGCCCAGATGCCAGAATGAGAGGTAACCTCATCTACGTAGACGATGTTCTAATGAAGAGCAAAACAGTGGCTGACCACTTAAAAGAGATTTTGAACCAATTGTCAACTGCCGGCGCCAAGATCGCTCTCCACAAAGGACAGTGGTGTCGAACCAAGGTCAACTACGTAGGCCTACTGATTGGGTCACAGGGCATTGAACCGCAGTCCAATCGCATTCAAGCCGTCCAAAACATCAAACCACCCACCAACATCTCAGAACTGCGAAGTTTTCTTGGAGTGTGTAATTACTCACGGCAGTTCATCGAAAGATACTCAGACATTACAAAACCTCTGACAGCCCTTCTAAAAAAAGACTGCCCATTTGTCTGGACTGAAGTTCAAGACAATGCCATGAATGAGCTGAAACATCACCTGTGCACAGCTCCATGTCTGGCTTACCCTGATCCACAAAGAGAGTTCTACTTAGAAGCTGGATTCTCCAGCCACTGTCTCAGCGCTGGCCTATACCAACGCCACGATCAAGACAAAAGAGTAGTCGCGTATGCCAGCAAGACACTCCTGCCACCAGAGACTAAATTCTCAGATTGTGAAAAAGCTCTGCTCTGCACCGTATGGGCCATCCAAAGATTCTCCAACTACATTGGAGCCCAGAAGGTTATTATAGAGACCTGCCACCAGCCTGTCATGTTCCTCAACAGCCAACGTATCAGAGATGGCGTGGTCACCAATTCACGCATTGCCACGTGGTTAATGGCCCTCCAGGGGAGCAATGTCGAGGCACGATATGCTCAGAACCACAAATCTGCGCTAGGCAACGGCCTGGCAGCCTGCCAAAACTGCGCTGATAACACACCAGCTGCGACGGTGGATGTAGAAGAACCCCAACAGCAACAACTGACCTGTCACAGGTACTTTGAAGAAAATGCGTGCCAAGGTATGCCCACAGCCTATGTCGATGGATGCTCCTACAACCAAGAGGGCTTCGTCAAGCAGGAGCGGGTGTGCTATGGATAAATGACTTCCCGTGCCCACCTCAACACTTCAAGTTGGGCCCCCAGTCATCACAACATGCTGAGGTAGCAGCCATTCTCATAACGCTGCAAATCGCATCAACACATAACATCAGAGAACTCCTTATCTGCACAGACTCTAACTATGCCAGACTCAGTTTCACATGCCACCTTCCAGGCTGGAAACAAAATGGCTTTAAGACTTCAAATAACAAGCCTGTCACACACCAACACCTGTTCCAGGCATGCGATGACATCACAAGCACACACAACATGATTGTCTACTGGAAAAAGGTGAAAGGACACTCGAGGCAACCAGGCCTTGACAAAGACTTGAATGACAAAACCGATGCCCTCGCCAAGACTGGCGCACTACGCGGTAATCTGTGGTCACCTCCAATCCACCCACCTACCTCTAACGTAGCAGTGCTAACCCGGAGCAAAAGAACATTCCCTGCAGCAGTGCCCACCTCTCAGCCTCTAACGCTGGCTCCGCAGATTTCAAACAACGACATAGCCGACATGCAAACCTCTGACACATCTATAAAGACCTTGTTAAAACACCTCTCAGACCCCTCCAACCACCCAATCACACCGTCTGACCTCACTGACAACCCGTGCCTAAGACGACTGCATGACATCAAGCACATGCTGCGTGTGATCGACAACATTCTGTGGTATGCACCTGATGGCATCACAGCGCCAAGGCTTGTGGTGCCACAATGCCTAAGGGGGGTCATGCTAATGTATGCCCACGACGCGCCATGTGCCGGACACCACGGCATCAGAGCCACTTATAAGACACTGAAGCAAGTGGCATACTGGCCCTGCATGCAGGAACATGTGGCAGAATATGTCAGAGAGTGCCTGGTCTGCTGCCAGTTTCAACCGGCAAACCCAAACCACATAGCTCCACTGCAACGCAGAAGACTCACATTCCCATGGTCAGACCTCCAAATCGACTGGGTAGGACCTCTGCCCAGGTCGACGAGGGGCAACAAATACTTCCTCACGGTTGTGTGCCAGTTCACAAAGTGGGTAGAGTGCCTTCCAGCACCCAACGACACTGCCCAGACCACGGCATACCTCCTGATGAACCACATCTTCTCCAGGTTCGGACTGCCACTGAGAGTCAACTCAGATAGAGGCA
This sequence comes from Siphateles boraxobius, assembly GCF_051911475.1. NCBI lineage: Eukaryota > Metazoa > Chordata > Actinopteri > Cypriniformes > Leuciscidae > Siphateles > Siphateles boraxobius. The sequence goes on along the minus strand of NW_027509198.1, from coordinate 172,526 downwards.
CTCACTTCACAGCTGAGATTATGCAGCAGATCTGGAAACTCCTGGGAGTTCAAGTTCAACTACACGTCAGCCATCATCCGATCTCATCTGGCCAAGTGGAACGTTCAAACCAGACCGTGGTCAGTATGCTGAAAAAGTATGTGTCTGCCAACCAGAAAGACTGGGATGTGAAACTCCCGCTGGTGTTAATGGCCCTCAGAGCCACCCCGCAGGACTCAACTCACGTGTCTCCCTTCGAACTAATGACTGGGCGGCAAATGACACTGCCACTGCATCTGCTGTATCAGCCAGGAGACTCCAACCTAGTGACAGCCTGCACCACTCACCTGTACCTGGACGAGCTACACCAGCACCTGAAAGCAACCTTTGCCTTCGCCCAACAACAGCTTCAAAAGAGTGCCGAAGGCCAGAAAGCATACTATGACCAGAAAGCGTCACACAAGGAACTGGACGTGGGCGACAGGGTCTGGTATTATAGCTTCACACAACCATCCCACACAGCCTCCCATCGGCTGTCAAAGAAATTCCTGCCCCACTGGACAGGACCTCATGAGATCGTTGACAAACTCTCCCCGGTGGCGTACCGAATCCAACTAAGCCGGGGACAGAAAGATCCAGTTTTCAAATGGGTCCACCGCAATCAAATTAAAAGACATGTGGCTGCGGGCAGGGAAATGCGGGGAGGGGCCAATGCAAACTAACCTGATTACCGTCCTAGGAGCGAAAAGACTGCCCTGCCCAACCAAGGACAACCCTCGCTGACCTACTCCCTCTCTCTCTCCCCCTTTCTCTCCCCCTCTACCCTTTTTGCTCTCACCAGGATGCTGCTGTGGTTTGCCATCCTGTGCCTTCAGTCGACCAGAGGCCAGCCGCAATCGGAGATCATCTCACCAGGTCCGGCATCAGGCATCGTCCTGAGGGAACAACCGGGACTCCTGATCACCAACTGCCGGACCCACACCCAGAAAGTATATGTTCGACTAGACCCGCGTAATGTTTACAGAGCACATTACCCCAGCGCAGTAGCCCAATACAGTTGGGCCGGTGCCCGATGGACAGAGGACTCCCTCACTCACGCTGAGGCCGATGTCAGGCACATGCTCAACCAACTTGAGAAAATGACTGTCACACAAGCGGAGCTAAGTGGACACAACCGCCGCTCCAAACGGTTCCTTGGAGCTTTGCTCGGAGCCGCCGCTGCCGTCGGAACTCTGTTTAACATCGGTATGTCTAGTGTCAACTCAGTGAACTTAGCCACCGTGAGACGGCACGTGGCCGAAATTCGGACTGAAATCCCACGGATAAAGGAGCAACTCAACACACAAAGTGCCTCCCTTCAGACCATCGGCAAAACTTTGAGGGGAACTGTGGTGGTTCTCAACACTCACAGCGTCCTGCTGAACCAGACCGTGAACTCCATGAAACAGCTGTTTACGGTTTTCCAGAATGACTTTGCTCAAACTCAGCTGGTCACAGCCCTGATGGCGGACATGCGGGAGGTGAGCTCCTCCATTGACAGCCTAGCCATGGGAAGGATTCCACCGTACCTGATACCCTTAAGCCTTGTCCAAACGGTGCTGGCTTCCGCCGTCACCACGCCAACAAATACAACTCGCCTACTCTCTGGGCAGCGCCATCCCACTCTACGTCGACCCCGAGCAAAGGGAAGTGGGTTTTCTCCTGAACCTACCCATCATAGAGTCAAGCCGAATTTACAGACTCAAGGACATTGTCAATGTCGGGTTTTGGAAAGATAACACCCACGTCAAGATCCGCACTCCCGACGTAGTGGCCTATCACGACAGTGACCCACAGCTGTACCTGGCCCCGAACCTGCACATGTGCACGTTGACTAAAGACATTCATTATCTCTGCCCTAGCAAACCCTTCCTCAGAGACAACACTGATGGAATATGCGGATTGCAACCCATGGCCAGCGACACCCGGTGTCCTGCCGAAGCCAAGTCTCGCACTCAAGTCACAGAGACACGAGCAGAAATTGTAGGTGACAGATGGCTCGTTAACACTCCAGTGCGCACGGCTACTCTCACCTACGACCAGCACGACACTGCCACCCGTGTCACCCTGCTCGACCAGAGCATGTGGATTCAGGTACCAAAAGGTGCCATCCTCCACCTAGATGATCTAGCTTTGTACCATCTTCCAAGCAACGGGTACGAATCAGAACTGGAAATCCCCTCCTTTTTCAAGAACCGTAACTTCACCCTGGATCCAGAACTGAAATTGGGGATTGAAGAAGGGGGATCCCAGCTAATTGACATTGCCCCCATCGATACCGCCCTCCAAGCGCTGTCTCGACTGCCCATCCTGACTACCTCACCTGTTGTCCAAGCCTGGACCGCAGCCGACACCGCGCTGTGTATCTCTATGGTAGTCAGCCACATCCTGTCACTAGGCTTGGCCTTCATCCTGTATAGGAGGCTCAACGAGATGCGAACATCGACAGCCAAGCTCACGAAAGCCGTGTCTGGAGGTTTCCGACGGAACCCCCGGAAAGAGGGCATCACACCAGAGACCGCTTTGAATCTCATCGAGCTGAGCCCTCAGCCTCAATAACCACCTGCTACAAAACCCTCATGATTCACCTCCCATCCACCATTGTGATGATTGTCGTCCGATGATGTCTCCACAGAGACGTCATCCGACGAAAAGGGGGACTGTAAAGTATGCGCGCAGAATCATGAAGTCCGCATTCCTTAACACAATAAACACACGTTAACAAGGGTTTCTAAAGCCCCAACCTATGACTCTTCCAATTCTAAATCTTCCGTTAGCGCCAGCCAGTCTGGAGGGTAGATTAGTTTGTGACACCTTTACAGCGTAATGAGTCCCCACAGAGATCCTCGCGCGATCCTGATTTGTTCGCGAGCCAACATCCAAAAAGACCGTTATCTCCAAACCCCCCCCCCCCCCCCCCAGCGAGGAAGGAATGCCAGATGCGCAAATGGACAACACACACACACACACACACACACACATATATATGCATCTATAACATTAAAACCCAGAAATGAGTGATTATGAAATGTAAACATGATGTATTCCTGTATGTTTGAAGTTTATACTGTATCCTGTCTATCTAGGACTGTTAGTTATGTAGTTGAACCTTGCGGACTTCTATAAAGGTCTAAGAGTTTATATATATCCTTGTATGCGTAACAAACACGGAGTGATTGGTATTAAACGAAATCGCTCAACTTGCTCGAGCCAAATATATGTAAGAAGTTAATGAAAAAAATATTCTACTATGTTTTTCCCATCTTTGTAAGTGAAAGGCCAAACGCTCGTCCTCATAAAACACGCGAATGAGGTCATCAGATTAAGACAAAGGGAATATCGGGCGCCAAAAATCTGTGAGTTGCTATTGGACTGTGCTTCCACAGAAAGGGGCGTTTAGTTTCATTTTAAAAGACCGCGACACGGCTCAACTCGCTCTCTTCTTCGTGCTACTCTTCCTGTGTATGTCCTGCGACCTAGTCGCCTTATTTTATCTTCGGTTTTATTTTACGTTTAACTCAGTCTTTTATTTGATGCTCAGTTCTTGTCGGCAGACCGAACATAGCATTTTACGTTTTGATAGAAGTCCTATATCCTCCGGGTGAAAGGACTCCTCCACAGCATACCTTTAAGACTTTCGAATTTCCCGCGAGCAAAACACGCCCTCGAAACACCGAAAGGACGCTTCCAGCTCACCAACTACGAGGACATCCACACCCACACACGCCGGCTTGTCCAGCGACATAAAGGTCCAGTGCAAGTATAATTCAATCCAGATTCCAGCGCGTTAAAGTGTGTATTTTCCTTGTTGGTTCTTAAGGTTCAACTGTGGTAACAATCTTTGTTTTCCTGTCTTCTACTTTTCTTTCTTACTGTTTTTGTTTTTATTGTTCGATATATTCATTTTAAATGTAGTTATATTGTCTAGTTCATTTTTATTAAACCCATTATACTCTTGATTGTCTCTGTTTGTTGGTCACGGAACAAAGCTTCTTTAATGTACGATCTAAAGCTACGAGCTGATACTGATAAAGTTAACTAATTTGATTAGTAAACTGATACTAAGGATAAACCTTTTTGAGAATTGGTAACGAATATCGAACAAGCAGCTCGGTGGACGAACTGATTAGTTGGGATAACAGTTGCAGTAACTCTATTAAGGTATTCTGAAAATTAATATAGCCCGCCTGCATATGAATTATATACTTAATTAATTACAATTCGTTGTGTTAATTAACTATATATCTCTGAAGCAGACGCGTGAGCTATATAATCCCTATTTGGGTGAATTTTATGTATGATGATCTAGTTCAGGCCCGTATTCAATCACTGTTGATTCCAAATTAATAATTGTTGAATATTTGTTCCCCAAACCTGAGCTAAGTTCCTTACAAAGCCCAAACACACCAAGCAGCGCTCGTGCCCATCAGAGTCAGACACCAGCCGACCGCAACCAGAAGTGCACGGGCGAGGCATCTTTAAAAAGACGTGCCGCGTGCAAGCTCTTTTTGTGAGAGAAACTCAGTGCTGAAGTGCCCGCGGAGAACACACTCGCTGGCAAACCACGCTCAGATAAGCAGGAAGTGTGCACTCGCCGGGAGATCGCCGTCACACCAACACTGCAGAGTTGCTCGTCTCGTAAGAAGCTGACAATCAGAGATAGCTTAAGGAGTGAAGAATTACACTTGGCTCCGAAGCGAAAACATATCTGCCTGTTGCCGGCGTCCTCCTTTTATACCCACGAGGTGGGGCGGAGTTACGTCATGCAAATTCCGCAGACCCATGATATTTCTTTGCCATTGGCTCGTTTTGTAATACTCGAAGTTGATAGGCTTTCTAAGCGAAACCCCATTCGTCGTAATCCGACGTAACTCGGAGTGACAACGAAAGGGAACACACAGTGATGTCTTAAATGCTGCAGATTGGGCTAAGGATTTCGATGGCTTAGTGATTTTAAGTCATTCCACTTCTTTAAGTGGCAGAGTTGGAGTTTTATTTTCTAGGAATTTCACTCCTTATTCTTACACTATTGAAGAAGTAATAAAAGAAAGGCTCTTGAAAGTAAAAGCTTTTTTTGAAAATAGCACTTTTATTTTTATCTGTGTATATGCTCCAACTGCGGCTTTAGAGAGAATATTTTTTTTAAAAACTTTGGGTAATGTTTTAAATGATTGTAATGCTGATGAGTTTTTATTTGTGGGAGGGGATTTTAACTGTACTGAAAATGCCATTGACAGGAATCATGTAGAACGTCTCAGGTTACGACTGTAACCATAGTTCCCTGAGAAAGGGAACGAGACGATGCGTCAACGACGCTTTGGGAACGCTCCCAGCGTGAATGCGTCTGAAGCATCTATGTCAACTAGTCCAATGGAAGGAATGAATGTCACGGGCGGGTGACGTCATGACCAGGAAGTGATAAAAGAGCATCCGGTGCAAACCGGCATTAGCTTCAAAAATTGCCGAAGCAAGCCGATCACAGGGATGCAGGAAGTATGGCAGGGTGACGCATCGTCTCGTTCCCTTTCTCAGGGAACTATGGTTACAGTCGTAACCTGAGACGTTCCCTTTCGAGGGAACTCGCGATGCGTCAACGACGCTTTGGGAACGAGAATACCCAAAACGCCAGACTTTCAAATGCCTGAGTGTCAGCCTGTTGTCACACTGCACCAAGCACCTGGGATCCTGGGGCAGCATCCAGGTCCAAGCTGTAAAACCTCATGAATGTGAGCGGTGAGGACCAGCCCGCCGCATCACAAACGTCTTGGAGAGAACTCCAGATAATACGCTTAGAAGCCATACTCCTAGTGGAATGAGCCCTGACCACCAAATGGTTGGCCAGAAGACTCACAAGCAAGAAGAATAGTCTCGACTATCTATATGCTCAATAGGTTGGATTTTCTCGACAGAGAAGTCCGATGAACATAAGTGTCCAGTGCTCGCACTGGCACAAGAGGTTCAGCTTTTCCTGGTCCGAAAAATGGGGGAGGACAGAAACCTGCAGCACAATAGGCCTCGGAATAATGGTAGGCACCTTTGGAACATATCCATGTTTCGGGTAAGATTGCCTTGGCCATCCCGGTGCACTCAAGGCAGGTGGGGACCGAAAGGGCCTGAAGGTCTGACTCTTATAGGGACGAAATAGCTAGCAGAAAATAGTCTTAAAAGAAAGGAACTTCTCTGAGACCAAATCTAAGGGCTCGAAGGGAGCCCCAGATAGGCCTTCTAGAACTATTGCAAGGTCCCAAGCCAGCACCTTAGTGCAAGTTGCATGCCTCAGCCTCAAAGTGCCACGAAGGAAACAAGTGATCAGGGGGTCTCGACCCAAAAATGTACTACCCACCAGGGCGTGGAAAGCCGCAATGGCCGCCACACATATTATACCTTAAGCGTGGAAGGACATAGACCTGATACAAAGCGTTCTTGCAGAAACTCGAATACTGTGTTTACTGAACAGTTAACCGGATCCCACTGACGCTGGTAACACCAAGAAGTGAAAAACTCTCGAAATAGTGAATATAGTTTCCTCGTAGCGGGAGCTCTGGAGCTTAGAATGGTCTAAACAACCTCGGTTGAGAGACCACTCTCTATGAGTTGGGCCCCCTCAGAGGCCAAACCCACAGTTCCCAAATCCCCTGCCGGGGGTGCAATATTGCATCCCCTGCCTGAGACAGAAGGTCTCTCCTGATCGGGACCTCCAAGGGAGGTCCGTCGAGGAGAAAAATTAGGTCCGCAAACCAAATTCAGCTCGGCCAGGGTGGTGCTACTAAATAGGCTTATTCCATCCTGGCGGATTCACTCCAGAACTCCTGGGAGCAGAGCAACGGAGGGAAATGCGTACAGACGTAGCCTCGGCCACGTCTGCACCATAGCATCCAGCCCCGAGGGGACTGGTTGAGTGAGGGATAACCAGAGTGGACAGTGCGTCGTATGCTGAGACGAGAACAAATCCACTTCTGCCTGGCCGTAAAACTCCCATATTTCCTTCCACCGCCTCGGGGTGGAGTCCCCTGGCCTCAGCCCCTGCCTCGACAGGGTGTCTGCTCCAATATTCTGGCCCCCCCCCGGAATATACACTGCCCTCAGACAGCGTAATTTCTTGAGGGACCAAAATAAGAGGCCACCAACGTGTTGTCTGTGGGTCAAGAACCAGAGTTTCCTCCATATAACCAAGGCGCGGGGATACTGCCGCGTGATCTTGATCGTAAGGAGTGGGTTTCCCCTCAGGGAGAACCCTCTGGTCCTGAGCCACCTCTGTAAAGGTCTCACGTACAGCAGGTCAAAGGGTATCACATTGGACGCTGCTGCCCTGAGGCCTAACAGTCACTGTTCCAGAACAACACATGATGGCCCCTCAGGTCTGGGAGGAGATGTCTCAACGCATTGAAGACGACCATCATCTCTAGGCAATTCATGTGCCAAGAGAGATGATGACTCCTCCACAAGCCCTGAGCTGAGCGGCCTTCCAATACCGCTCCCCAGCCGGTGAGGGAAGCATCTGTCGAGATCACAACTCGATGGCAAAGAGCTCCCAACACCGGACCCTGGGTTAAGAACCAGTGTTTCCTCCATATAACCAAGGTGCGGAGACACCGCCGCGTGATCTTGATCATACGAAGTGGGTTTCCCCTCGGGGAGAACCCTCTGGTCCTGAGCCACCACTGTAAAGGTCTCATGTACAGCAGGCCAAAAGTTATCCCGTTGGACGCTGCTGTCACAAGACCCAACAGTCTCTCTAACTGTTTTACAGTGCGTGACTGGCCTAGCCTCAGCTCTTTTGTGGCTGTTAGGATAGCAGCTACACGAACGGGCGACAGAGTGGCCCGCATCGTCACTGAATCCCATACCACACCAAGGAAAGTGGTTCTCTGTACTGGAGAAAGCACACTCTTCTTGGCATTGAGCCTCAACCCCAACATCTGCATAGGAGCGAGAACGACACCTCGGTGCCGAACCGCTAACTGTTCTGATTCCGCTAGAATCAGCCAGTCATCTATGCAATTCAGAATGCATATGCACTGCAGCCTGGCGGGGCCAGAGCTGCGTCTACACGCTTCGTGAATGTGCGGGGTGATAGAGCTAGACCGAAAGGAAGTGCCTGATACTGGTGTTCTTTGCCCCAAAGAAAACCTCAGGAACCTCCTGTGCTGAGGGAGGATGGAGATATGGAAGTATGCGTCTTTTAGATCTATCGTGACAAACCAGTCCTCGGATCTGATTTGAGTCACGATCTGCTTGAGTGTCAGCATTTTGGACTTGAGTTCCAGCACCAAACACTCCAACAGACGAAGATCTAGTATGTGACGCAGCTCTCCATCCTTTTTTGGAACAATGAGATAACGACTGTAAAGACCCGACGCAATGTCGGGTGAGTACACCTGCTCTATAGCTTTCTTTGCTAACAGGGCCTTTACCTCTTGCTCCATTACCAGAGCCTGCTCGGAATGCACTAACGTGAGCAACACCCCGTTGTAGCCTGGAGGACGAGAACCAAATCTGCCTCTTACTACTAACTGCAGGACCCATAGAGATATATTTGGCAGTAGCTTCCGCGCTGCCAGAAAATCTACCAAGGGAACCAGCCCCTCGAGGCTGGCCTCTGGTGTAATAAAGACAGCCAGTTCGGGGACCTGAAGCATACTGGCAGGAACCACCCGAACTGACTGTTTTCGAACCCCCCTCAGAGGGCGCATTCCGACGCAATGTCGAGTTGACGCTGCGCCAGAAGCTCGCTGGAGACCGCTGCGCCCCGAAGCACCAAGGGTGGCGAGGTTGGCAGAACGGTCCCCTGAGGGCACCGAGATGGAAAGGGCACCGTATAATGAGGTGTACACCATTCCACCCCGGTTGGGGCTGCCCTCACCGGTCTGACGCCGGTGGCGCCAGACCTTTTCTTTTGAGCCGCAGCCTTCTTAGCGTGAAGAACGGTCCTCGGATCCGGCTTCTGCTTTGAAGGCTTTGGCTGCTGTGTTGTGTATGAGAAACTAGACGGCTGGAGCTGCTCACGCCCAGCAGCCCCAGGGGGTTGGACATAGCGAGGGAGAGATTATCTTGTATCTTTCTCTATGATTCCCATCAAATTGAGCCAGAGGTGTCTCTCAGTGACCACAAGGGCTGCCATCCCTGAGAGATAAATCTGTGGCCCGACGGAGTTCTCAAACCCCATCGGGCCAAACTCCCTCACTTCTGTCCAAATACCGCAGCAGGTCAGCCTGATATGCTTGTAGCACTGCTATGGTGTGCAAGCAGGCCCATGCTAGACCCACTGCCATATATGCTTTTCCCACTAGATTAAAAAATAGTTTTCTTTAATGGTTTAGTGAGAGAAGCCGACGCCTTCAGGTACGATACTGAACCGGGAGACAGATAGCTCGCAAGCGTCTGTTCTACCCGGGGTATTGCCCCATAGCCATACCCATACCCTCTTAACCCCCAAATATCTGAATATACATGAATGTGGGGGCTAAAAGACAAGAGGAGTAAGGCTTTTTCCATGATCTAGACAGCTCGCTGTGCAGATCGGGAAACATGGAAGGCCCCGTGATGGAGGTGGAAAAATAGAGGGAAGGAAACTCGTTTAATTTATTTTATTTTTAGGACGAGTGCCCCCTTATTTCTGCTGGTCATAAATATTTAATTTATCTACAGCCTTTGTAAACACTTCCACCAGCTTATTATTTTTTATATATATTTTTTATATATATTCACTTTATTTTATATATAATATATAAACTATCATATATATATATATAGGCTATATATATTTCTCATACGCTGGGGAAAGAGATGGCAAATTCACTTCCCCCATGATTGTGTCACTTTCAATGCCCAGCACATCTACCTCCTGGGAGGTAGAGCACTGAAGCATTGATTTCTCTCTCTCCCCGGGCGGAAGAGACCGCAGCGCGGGCTTCCGAGACCGGCGAGAGAGCACTGGATCCCTCGTGGAAAGGGAGGAGATAAGATCCGCAGACCCGTCTCCAACCCCGTAAAGAGATCCTATTCGCGATCCACAGGAATGCATTCTCCGCGCTGCCTCGGCAGACGCGGGACCTGTCACCCTGAGAATTGCGAGCCCGGCCACTTTCCTCGAAAAGTGACAGGCGGGAGCGGAGCATGCGAAGCGAAAGCTTCTCACAATGTTGGCAATCAGCCCCCTCGGAGGCTGATACCGCATGCTCTACTCCCAAACACATCACACAAAGCTCGTGTGTGTCCCTACTCGTTAAATAGCGCGAGCAGGGAGAACACAGAGTTTGTGCAATTGTTTAGTTTCCATAAATATATATATCAGACAGACAACAGTAAATATAACAGACAGTTTGACACAGATCGCTTGCTGAGGCAACAGAAGCTAATGCCGGTTTGCACCGGATGCTCTTTTATCACTTCCTGGTCATGACGTCACCCGCCCGTGACATTCATTCCTTCCATTTGACTAGTTGACATAGATGCTTCAGACGCATTCACGCTGGGAGCGTTCCCAAAGCGTCGTTGACGCATCGCGAGTTCCCTTTCTCAGGGAACCTCACATGCAATCAAGAAAAACTTTAATTCATTCATAATGAAATCCCACACTATTATTGAAGCTAGACAGACTTTCTTCTCGAATATTATAAACAGCAATATAAACAACACACGCACTCTTTTTGCTACTGTAGAGAGACTGACAAACCCCCCAAGCCAGATTCCCAGTGAAATGCTCTCAGTGAGAAAGTGCAGTGAGTTTGCTTCCTTCTTCTCTGAGAAAATCAATAATATCAGAAAGGTGATCAGCTCATCCTTGAGTTGCGCTGGTGTCAGGCAGATCAGACAACAGCCTGAGAAAGTAGCCACTATGTCTGATTTCGAAGAAATTGATGGCAAAATTTTGGAAGAAACCGTACAGCACCTAAAAACATCAACCTGCGCCCTTGACGCACTTCCCACATCTTTCTTCAAAAATGTGTTACACAGCTTAGAAGCAGATCTCCTAGAAGTGGTAAATGCCTCACTTCTCTCTGGGAGTTTTCCGACCTCCCTGAAAACTGCTGTTGTCAAGCCCCTCCTGAAAAAGAGCAATCTGGATAAGACCATATTAAACAACTATAGACCGATCTCAAATCTTCCTTTCATAGGCAAGATCATTGAAAAAGTTGTGTTCAATCAGCTGAACAAATTCTTAAGCTCGAATGGATACTTTGACCATTTTCAATCTGGTTTCCGACCGCACCACAGTACAGAGACCGCGCTCATAAAAATAATAAATGATATTCGCTTAAATACTGATACAGGCAAATTATCAGTGCTGGTACTACTCGACCTCAGTGCTGCATTTGACACTGTCGATCACAAAATACTTCTTGACAGGCTGGAAAACTGGGTCGGGCTTTCTGGGATAGTCCTAAAATGGTTCAGGTCATACTTAGGAGGCAGAGGTTATTATGTGAGTATAGGAGACCGTAAGTCTGAGTGGACATCCATGACATGCGGAGTCCCGCAAGGCTCAATTCTTGCGCCACTCCTATTCAACCTGTACATGCTCCCAATGAGCCAAATAATGAGAAATAACCAAATCGCTTACCACAGCTATGCAGACGACACACAACTCTACTTATCCCTATCGCCTAACGATTACAGCCCCATTGACTCCATTTGCCAATGCATTGATGAAGTAAACAATTGGATGTGCCAAAACTTTCTTCAGTTAAACAAAGACAAAACTGAAGTCATTGCGTTTGGAAACAAAGATGAAGTTCTCAAGGTGAACGCATACCTTCAGTCTAGGGGTCAAACAACTAAAAATCAAGTCAGGAATCTGGGTGTGTCTCTAGAGTCAGACCTTAGTTTCAGTGGTCATGTCAAAGCAATAACTAAATCAGCATACTATCACCTGAAAAATATTGCAAGAGTTAGATGCTTTGTTTCCAGTCAAGACTTAGAAAAACTTGTACATGCTTTCATCACCAGTAGGGTGGATTATTGTAATGGACTTCTCACTGGCCTTCCCAAAAAGACCATAAGACAGTTGCAGCTCATACAGAACGCTGCTGCTAGGATTCTGAGCAGAACCAGAAAATATGAACACATCACACCAGTCCTCAGGTCTTTACACTGGCTGCCAGTTACATTTAGGATTGATTTTAAAGTACTATTACTGGTATATAAATCATTCAATGGCATAGGACCTCAATACATTGCAGATATGCTCAGTGAATATAAACCCAACAGATCACTCAGATCATTAGGATCTCATCGGCTAGAAATACCAAGGGTTCACTCTAAGCATGGCGAGTCTGCTTTTAGCTACTATGCCAGCCGCAGCTGGAACCAGCTTCCAGAAGAGATCAGATGTGGTCCTGCAGTAGTCACATTCAAATCCAGACTCAAAACACATCTGTTTAACTGTGCATTTACTGAATGAGCACTGTGCATTTGTTCGTCCGACTGTTTGCACTGTATTTTATTTTATGTTTTAATTAATCTGATTTCATTTGATTATTTCTGTACTTTATCTTTTATTCTAAACGGTTTTAATTATTCTGATTTCTTTTGATTATTTTCATTTCTTCTATGTAAAGCACTTTGAATTACCATTGTGTATGAAATGTGCTATATAAATAAACTTGCCTTGCCTTGCCTATTGATATATGGAGGAATTTCCATGGCACGCAGAGGCAATACACTTGGGTTCATGCTTTTAATAACTAGCTTTCAATGGCAAGGCTTGATAGATTTTATGGTTTTAAGCATCAACCAAGTATGTTCAGGGAATGCTCAATAGTTCCAGTAAGTTTCTCTGACCATAGTTTGGTCAAATGTATTGTGGCAAAAAAACCATGTTAAATCTAAAAGTGCATATTGGTATTTTAACAATAATTTATTGGGTGATTCTTGTTTTAGAGATATTTTTAGAGAGTTTTGGAAAAATGCCAAAGCTTCGAAATCGTCTTTCTTGTCATTGCAGCAGTGGTGGGATTTTACAAAGGTTCAAATAAAACAGTTGTGTCAACAATACACTCGCAACGCTACAAGAGACATAAATAAGTCAATGAGGGTTTTAAAAGAAGATTTAATGAGGTTGGAAGGGCTTGCAGACTCCACAAAAGATGTCACTTTTTTGGAGTGACTCAAAAAGAAGAATAGTTTTTTAAATGATATTTTGGGTTTGACAACGCAAGGTGCAATAACTAGATCCCGGTTTCAGAGTGCTAATTTAATGGATGCTCCCTCAAAATTCTTTTTTAATCTGGAAAAGAAGAATGGGCAGAAAAAGTTCATTCACAGTCTGAAGTCTGAAACACGTGTCTTATTGTCAAATCCTATAGAGATCAGAAAAAGAGCAGTAACATTTTATAAAGACTTGTATAAAAATGAAATTTTAGAGTTAAATGATGAAAGTTTTTTTTTTTTTGAAAATTTGCCGCAAGTTACTGAAAATGCCAATAAAGAGATTGCTAGAGCTTTGAGTTTAGGAGAATTTGAGGATGCACTTAAAAGAATGGAGAGTGGGAAAGTACCGGGCATTGACGGGATCTCAATATATTTTTACAAATCTTTTTGGTTCGAGTTGGGTCCAGAATTGGTAGCAGTTTTTAATGAGAGTTTGGAAAAAGGACAACTGCCACAAAGCTGCCGGAGAGCAATCATTACTCTGCTACCAAAAAAAGGGGATCTAAATGATATAAAAAACTGGAGGCCTGTAAGTCTTTTGTGTAATGACTATAAAATTCTCTCCAAAACCCTAGCAATTAGACTAGGGGAAGTGCTTGAGTCCATAGTTCACCCCGATCAGTCATATTGTGTGCCAGGTAGGAAAATTATTGATAATGTTTCATTTATTAGAGACATTTTAGACTGTGGAAAACTCTTTGATTTGTATTTGGGAATGATATCAATTGATCAAGAAAAAGCTTGAACATCAAAGTTGAACATATCTATTTATGGAGTGTTTTAGAAGCTTTTGGTTTTAATTCGGATTTTATTTCTATGTTAAAAGTTATGTATTGTGGCGTTGAGAGTGTATTGAAGATCAATGGTGATTTATGCTCTCCATTTAGGGTGAATAGGGGTGTAAGAAAGGGTTGTGCACTCTCAGGCATGCTGTATACCCTTGCCATAGAACCCTTGTTGAAAAAGCTAAGAGCTAATGTACATGGACTGTGTATTCCCAACTGTGCTAATACTTTTAAAATTTCAGCTTATGCTGATGATGTCATTGTTTTTATCAGTGATTGTAATGATATCAGTGTGATGTTGAAGATTTTAAATGATTTTAAGTCTCTGTCTTCTGCAAAGGTGAATTGGGGAAAAAGTGAAGCCATTTTAGTTGGAAAATGGTCAGAGTTTGAGCCAAGGCTTCCTGATGGATTGAATTGGACCAGAAATGGTTTAAAATATTTAGGAGTTTTTCTGGGTGATGATAATTATGTGAAAAATAATTTTGAAGGTGTCATTGAAAAAGTCAAAGCGCGACTAGATAAGTGGAATTTTCTGATCCCTAAAATGTCCTATAAAGGACGTATCTTGATAATTAATAATCTGCTCGCCTCTGAACTTTGGCATCGTTTGGCCTGTATAGACCCCCCAGTTAAAGTTTTAATAAAAATCCAGTCCATTTTAATTGACTTTTTCTGGGACAGAATGCATTGGATACCAAAAAGTGTGCTGTACCTGTCTAAAGACGAAGGGGGACTTGGACTAATACACCTGCAGAGCAGAACAGCTGCCTTTCGCCTGCAGTTTGAACAAAGACTCTTAAAGTACTCCGATGATTCAAGTTGGACTGGTGCTGCCTGTGCAATCCTTCGGAATATTGATGGACTAGGACTGGATAAAGTCTTATTCTGGTCGGATCCTCAGAGACTTAAACTGCGTGATTCTCCAATTTTCTACCGTAACCTTTTCAAAGTATGGGCTCTATTTCAAATTTTTTTTTGGCTACTACAGGAGCCTTTGGTTATTGGCTCACGACTGGATTTAACGCGTGAGATGCCTTTTGCCATTCCTGAAAGGACTTTGTGTGATGCAAAGGTGGTACAAATTGAACACTTGCATCAAATAAAGGGCCCTGCTTTTAAAAACGTGACTGCCATCGCTGAGTGTCTCGGTATCAAATCACACCGAACACCGAACAGAACTCTTGGACTTATACTCTAAGGGATCTATTCATCCTGAATGTAAAGATCCTTTTCCCAATCTGAGTCTGTCCCCCAGGTTAAGGGACTGCAGTGGTGTACTATTAGAGTGTGAAGAGTTCATAGTTGTTGGGTAAGGATATGTACAAATGTTGTGTGAAGGCTTTTAACAAAACATTTTTAAATAACAAATGTGACACTCCATGGCGTAAGGTTCTTAACCTTGATGTTAATGAAAAGCCTGAATGGAGAGTATTATATAAAATCACCATTGGTCAAGAAAATTGGAGATTTACAGTGGAGATTGTTACATGGTGCCATTGCTGTTAATGCTTTTATTTCTTTGATTAACGATGATGTTACTGAAGCTTGTCCCTTTTGTACACAAAAGGAAACGATTTTTCATGCGTTTTTGCACTGTGACTGGTTACAACCTCTTTTTAATATCCTGGATATGTTTTTTATTTCTTTTAATGTAATTTTTTCAATGAAAGTGTTTATTTGTGGTGTTAAATATGTTAAACAACAAAGTCAGAAGTCTCATTTGTTAAATTTCCTGTTCGGTCAAGCTAAAATGACAATATATACTAAAAGGAAGGAGAAGGTGGAACAGAATGTTTTTAGTAGTATAGAAGATGTTTTTATTAAATTAGTCAAATCAAGATTTTAATTGACTATCATTACTACAGATTATTGCATGATCTTTTAACTTTTGAAGCAAATTGGTGTTTAAATGGGGTCATTTGTGAAATTGTTGAAGAAGAGTTATATTTCCCTTTTTAAGTAACATGTTTTTTGTTGTTGTTGTTTTTTTTGTTTTTTGGATTTGTTCAGTATTGTATTTATTTATCTTGTTTGGTTTGTGAAAATATTTGTAAAAAAAGGGTATTTTAAAAATAAAAAAATCTCTCTCTCTCTCGCTCTCTCTCTCGCTCTCTCTCTCTCGCTCTCTCGCTCTCTCGCTCTCCCTCTCCAGCACCTGCTGGATCACGCCCCTACAATTATAACACAATGTTTCACCCTACACAGTTGCACCTGGTAATGGGAGAAACATACAATAAAAGTTATATACTGTTGAGAGAGAGAAAACAAGCGCTACATCTGCTGATATGCATATACCGGCACAATGATGTTATAGACAGGAAGGTATGTGAGTGCTTGTTTTACTTTAACCTTCTCATCAATAGCTTAGACAGCATGCTCACAGAGACACAAACGATGACGCTGAACGCTATTTAAAGTGTAATGCCTATATCACTTTAACTGTTTTGATATCCAACAGCATATAAAACAGCAATGACATACAATAGACCGCTGCTGCATAAACACATGCAGTAAACACTGCTTATACAATATACTTCAGTGATTCGCTCGTGCACTGTTGACATGACGCTAGTTTAAAACATTTCTTATATGAACCTATTTTAAACTTGTAAAGATTTCTCCATTTAGGAATTAATAACCGGACCAAACAATATGCGCAGAGATGTGTAATAAAAGACCATTTTAGCGAAAGCTCATTGGCTGCTGATTCAACAGCAGTTGGATCTGACACGCATTTCATTTTCTCACAACTCTTTAAGTTCATTTAAGACGTTATTTAACTGATTTAAGACTGCTCTTATGAAAACCTAAGACACCATTTTAAATAATTATCTGTGTCTGATATTGTCATTCCTTCATTTAGTTCGGAACCAACATGTTGCTTTACCTGGAAAGGCAGAAAGCAGCGAAACCCTTCCCCTTTGTCTTGGAGCTTGGAATGGCTGGACAGTTTTGTGTGGTGGTGAATGGGCAAGCTGTGGAACAGCTGACTCTCCTCAAGGCTGTGGATGTTTGTTTCAAGGCATTTTATTGCTTTGACATTCACTATCCGAAACAATGTGTCCCTGTTTGGGAATCTTTGCAGCAAGTAGTTTATGGAATGTCTGGGACAGAAAATTCAAGCATACGTTTTTTGCGAAACCGAACTTCGTCCGAACAGATGCTGGTAGAACTTGTCGCATCCAAACATGATGGCGGCCAACTCCTTTTCTATTTGTGCATATCTTTTTTGTGTGTCGGTAAAGGCTTTTGATGCGTAAGCTATGGGACACTCATCTTGAAAAAGCACAGCTCCTATTCCACAACTAGAAGTGTCTGTGCTCAGTTTAACTGGTTTTGATGCGTCATAGTATTTTAGTACTGGAGCTTCTGTGACCATCTTTTGCAGCTTCTCAAAACTCTTGTCTTGTTCCTCCATCCAGCTCCATTCTGTGGTCTTCTCTAACAGGATTCGGAGTGGGGCAGTTACGGTGGATAGCTGCGGTATGAACTTCCCTAAATATGTTACCATCCCTAAATATATCTGTAACTCAGTCTTGTTAGTGGGTTTTTGCATTTTCCAGACTGCCTCTACTTTCTTGGGGTCTGGCTTAAGTCCTTCAGCTGTTAGGATGTGCCCCATGTATTTGACTTCTCGTGTAGTGAATGTGCATTTTTCTGAGTTGAGTTTTATGTTCTTTTCTCTCACTCGCTCTAACACCCTTTTCAACCTCTGGTTGTGCTGCTCTTCGTTTTCTACCCATACGAGGATGTCATCAACGATAACCTCTACTCCCTCCATGTCCTCGAACATTTCAGTCATGAGTCTTTGAAATATTTCTCCGGCTGTATTTATTCGGAAGGGTAGCCTTTTGTATGCGTAACGACCGAAGTGGGTGTTAAAAGTGGATAGCGCTGAGCTTTCTTTATCCAACTTGACCTGCCAGTATCCACATTGAGCATCTAATGTGCTGAACACTTTAGCTCCAGCCATCCGAGCCATCACTTTGTAACAACTCGTCTAGTATTCACACCTAGAATAATTTCCACAAGATTTATATTAGGGAGAGAACCACCGGCTATGCTCTGTGTTAGTCTGAATACTCAGTAAGACGAGAAATTGATGCAAAAGTGAGTATTATTCACAAAAAAAGAGGTAAAGAATACATATGACCATCAATACATGATAGGAAATCACACATATAAAAACCCAAGTCAAAGCATTTCAAATTAGAAGAAAACAAAGTCACACATTAACAACACTATTTAGAAAGGCAGTGCAAAAGTTCTTATCTGGGTAGACCGACATGACAAAGTCCTTTCTGCTGTATTTAAGTGCATGAAAGTCTGGAAACGAAATAGCTGGAATCAGTCCGATATAATCCATCATAATCCATGCGAGCAACTAGACTTTTCTCCTTGTACACCGACCCAGAGGATAACAAGGAGAATAGAAGTAAGGTGTCCTGGGGTTAAACAGTGCTTTTGTTGAACAATCCTCCTATATATTATCAGGAAGGACTAAAGAGTCCTTCTACAAACAAGCAAACAACAATCAACATCATACTATATGTAAATCCCCACAAGCCAAAAATAACCTTGAATAAAACAAACAAAACACCAACTCTTACTTTGACTGAGCAGGAAATCCCATAGATTCCCAGTCTGGACTCTAAAGCCTGTTTTATGCTTCTGCGTCGAATCGACGGCGTACACCCGCAGACCCCTCTGCGTCGCCGCGAACCCCTCCGCCGTAACGCCAATAAGCACACTACCTCCCCCTAGTGTCACGTAGAAGCCTTGCATACCAAAGGGCAACTAATGTGACAGGCCAAGACTGTTACAACTTCTTTGATCGTCCTCATGGGGTATTGTTCCCTTTCAATAGCGGCATTCAAATCCTTGGGGTCCATGCATATCCGGATCTTCTGTTTTTCTGGTTTCCGTACCATGACCATGCTGCTTACCCACTGCCTGGGTTCTGTTACTTTTTCAATGACGTCCAGGTTTTCCATTCTTCTCAGTTCTGCCTTTACTTTGTCTCTCAAGGCCACGGGGACCTTCCTTGGAGCATAGATGATGGGTTGTGCGTCCGCTCTGATCTTGATGTGCTGTTCTCCTTCCAAACAGCCCAGTCCATCAAACACGTCTGCATACTTCTCCTGTATATCTTGACTTGGCCATGTCTTTACCTCACTGATGCGTTTTCTGAGGCCAAGGCGTACGCAGGTCGTTAGTCCTAGTAGTGGTGTTGCACTCTGATTTAAAACTTGGAATTCGACGTGATGGAATCTTTTTTTGTATTCTGTCAGAAACAGGCATTTCCCTATTGGCTTTAAGCATTGCCCTCCGTAAGTCACTTTGCTTTAGACTTCCCAAGTTGTGCACGAGTCTGTCTGTGGATTGATTCTGGTATGATATTGCATTGAGCTCCTATGAATATTTTAAATCTTATTTTCCTGTCATTTATTATGAGGTCTACTTCCCAGTCCTCACCATTATTTGCTTTTACCATGTCTATAAACGCATTTTTCTCCATAGGCGGGACATTTCCCCCTCTGGTGGTCTCTGCCACAGTATTTACAGTCCTGTATCATGTTTTGCCTGCGTGACGTGACAAATGACGTTTGAAATTCTTTCGCGCGCTGCCGCGCTCCCTTTTGACTTCATTTACAACGCACTCGGCTTGTGTAGTTTGCAATTTGTCTATTTGCATGCAGCTCACCTCTGCAGCGCTACATATAGACACAGCCTTGGGTAGATCTAAATCCATTGTTCTCAACAACTTGGCTCTTAGTTGGTCATCCCTTATTTCCACGACTATTCGGTCTTTTATTAGACTGTCACATAACTGACCGTATTCACATGACCTTGCCTTTGTCAGTAACGAACTGGTCTATATTCTCACCGGGGGCCTGAACACGAGTGTTGAACACATGTCTCTCAAATGTTACGTTCCTGTGGGGGGGGAAATGTTCCTCGAATTTGTCCAGTATTACCTTGAGCTTTATTCTGTCCTCCTGCAGCGTGTATTCAAAGGTGTTGTAAATTTCGAGGGCATCATCCCCGATGACGTGCAATAACGTGCTGCTTTGTACTTTTTTAGCTTTTCCTTCAATGCCTGTAGCGATCATGTAAAGTTAGAATTTTTGTTTCCTTTTCTTCCAATTGTCTGCGATATTTCCTTCCAATCTCAGAGGGTCTGGTGCATTTAGTGCTTCCATTTTGGCGAAGATTTGTCCGTTCTGACAACATGTAATGTGAATGCGACTTACTCCATGAGTGCTAAACTTCTTCTTCTTCTTCTTCTGTTAATTTTTTTGGCAGTTTACAGTCAAAGTGTATTACCGCCATCTGCTGGGCTGAGATGCAATCAATGAATGTCATTCACAAAAAATAAATAAATAAAATAAAATAAAAAATTAAATCCTATTTGCTAGTTTTGTTTCTTTGATAAATGTTATCATAGCATTAGTGATGTTTCCTGATCTATTCTCACATAATAATGTTTCTAACGAAAAGGCTTTTTTGACTGCATTTACTTCCCTCTTCAGTTTTTCTCTTTGTCTGGAGAATCTTATGCACCTTAAAAGAACATGATCTACATCCTCTTTCACTCCACATATCTCACATTTCCCAGATGGATGTTTATGTATAATGTGTAAACTATTATTTAAACCAGTATGGCCTATTTTCATTCTTGTAAACCAAACCTCTTCATGTCTGTTTGAATAACTATGTTTGCTACTTAAAATATCTTTTTGTATATTGTATAAGTGTCTACCTTTCTTCTCCTTATCCCATTTATCTTGCCATATCTTGTTAACTTTTTGTTAAATGAGTACCTTAACTTCTGATTTACTGAGTGGAATGCTTAATTGAACTTCCTCTTCTTTGGTTGCCTCTTTTGCCAGCTTGTCTGCTTCCTCATTACCATCAACTCCTTTATGGGCAGGAACCCATACAAACTGGATTGATATTCCCTGTTGACTAATTGCAAATATGATATTATTAACTTCAATCAATAAGTCCTGTCGACATGATGATTGTCCATTTTGAATGGATGTGAGAGATGACATAGAATCAGAACAAATAACTGCTTTAGGGGGCCTAACTTCTTCTATCCACTGCAGTGCCATAATAATGGCTGTCATTTCAGCTGCAAATATGGACAGATGATCTGATGTTCTTTTTTTAATAGAGATTATGTAATCAGGGATGTAAGCTGCAATACCCGTTTTACCCTCTGAATCTTTAGATGCATCTGTATATATCTGTGTTGTATTATATTACCTACTTTCTAAATATTGCTCTATGTTCTGATACATTCCTATATTTATCTCTTTAGTTTCCATATTCACCATAGGGAAACAAAACAACCAAGGTGGAGTTGTTCCTAGGGGCACAGTCTTGCTACAAATAATATCATCTATTTCTAATTGATTTGCTAGTTTGTTAGCATCCCAACCAAAGCTACAAATCTGGGACTTTCCATATTCCCAACACTCATTAAGAACTTTCTTAGTAGGGTGTGTAAGAATTGATAAATTAGGAAATTCCAGACAGTCTGTTTCGGGGGTGACCAGACACTGAGAGGACAAAAGGACCTCTCTGTAGATTACCATTTGAACTGGCCTTCATGCACCATTGAGACGAAAGTCTCACCTCCGAACCAACTTCATCTACATCTCCCCTCACCCCCACCTGAATGCACCCAAGAAAATGTAGTTTTAATGTGAATGATTATCACAGAGTATTTTCTTGTTTAGTATTATTTAAAATGTCACAGTGCGACTGGTACAAATGTCCTATTTCCAAATAAGTAAAACAAAGGGTAATAAGGTTTTTGAGATTTTATGGATAACTAGCACACAAGGAGGTGTTGGCCTCTAGACAAAGGGTCTCCCTACACCCAGAGGTGCTACCTCTGAATGCAAATGTCTCACTGTTAGCAAATGGTTACTAGCAGGTACATTTCCACTGTGAATGATGTTTAGATTTGAAATGAGGTCTGGGTATATAATGAAACGCAGCGAGAGCTCAGGGCCTTTTCTGTACTTCAGATCGGTCCGTGAGGCTGAGAGGAAGACCTCTCAGCCTCATGTATTTCTTAAAGTCGGGTTTGCATCTTCTCTCTATTCCAGAGCATTTGATGTTTTGTATCGATTACCTTTGAATTGATTATGAAATTGGCATGATACATTTACCTGACATAATAAATTGTTACATTTGATTATTTTAACTGACTCTGACATTGTTTTCATTGAAGAGTTAAACGGAATAGTCAAACATTCGCTCACTTTTAGTGAGGCAAAGATATTATTAAAACCTTTCATTTATGGAGTCAGATGAAGTAACGAGTAAATACATATGAGAAAATGTATTGCATTTAACCAAAAATACTTTGCCACGAGAAAAGACAGTAACACGCAGTGACCTTCACCGCTAATTCGAATACCGCCATTGGATCGAGTTAGACGGCCTTACAGGTGTGACGCATCATGTCCATTTAAATTAATCCAGTACGCCATACTCAGCTTAAGACGTCTGAGATTTAGAGGCATTTCTCCTGTTTGTACTTGCAACGCTGGTATTGAAGAAGTTCTAAATGCTCCACAACATATCCGCAGACTTTTTGCCTGCATTCTATTGAGTTCATTAAGTAACGTCTTAGATGCTGAAAGATACACAATACATCCATAATCCAAAACCGATCTTATCAGTGCAATAAAAATTATTTTAAGGGACATCCCAGAAGCTCCCCAGTTGTATCCTGCTAAACATTTCAAAACATTAATACCCTTTTTACATTTCTCAATTGTTTTCTGAATATGTTCCTTAAATGTTAACTTAACATCAAACCACACTCCCAAATACCTAATATTATTAACTTGCTTTAAAGACTGGTTATATAGTTTAAGCTCTAGTATGGGATTTACTCTTTTCTTTGAAAAACAAATAAATTGAGTCTTCTCTACAGACAAATGAAAACCCCACTCAAATGCCCATTTTTCTACCTTGTTGATAGCTAGTTGCATCTTAGTTCTAATATTATCAATATTACGTCCTTTTATCCACAAAGCTCCATCATCAGCATATAACACTCTATTGATTCTAGTGTCATCTATTGTATTAAAAACATCATTAATCATAATGTTAAACAGTACTGGACTGCAAACACTACCCTGAGGTGTTCCATTTTCTATTGAATATATTTTTGAGAAGTTAACCCCAACTCTTACTTCTATTTTTCTATCCTTCAAGAAATCTCTAATCCAATTAAACATTTTGCCACCAATATCCATCCTATTCAGCTTAATTAACAGACCCTCTTTCCATAGCATATCATATGCTTTCTCTATATCAAAGAATGTTGCTAGAACTGATTCTTTATTGATTTGCGCTTTCCTTATTTCATTTTCTGAACATATAACAGGGTCCATTGTAGTACGTCCACTACGGAACCCACTCTGGTGTGGGGAGATAATACCTCTTTTTTCAATTTCATATACTATTCTTTTAGTGACCATCTTTTCCATTAGCTTACATAAATTGGATGTTAATGCTATTGGCCTATAACTTTTAACTTCAGTTTTGTCCTTTCCTGGTTTCCCAATTGGAACCACTACAGAATGTTTCCAACACAAAGGCAATCTTCCTTGTTCCCAAATCTTATTATAAAGACTTAAAATGACATATTTAGCTATATCATCGATTTCATTAATCATTTTATAACATATACCATCTTTCCCTGGTGAAGTGTTCTTAACCCCACTTAACGCTCTCCTGAGCTCAAATAATGTAAAATCCTTATCAAGTACACTTTCGCTTATTACCTTCTTTTCCAGTAACCCTTTACTTTCATCTATTATTTTAACTCTCCAAGCTAATTCTTCATCAGTTAAGTTATGTGAGCTATGGACCTTAATAAAACCTTTCGCAAGCATCTCTGCTTTTTCTTGATTTGTTACTGCCTCCACACCATTGTTTTTAATCACAGGTAGAGAAAATTCCCTTCTAATGCCTCCCATTTTTTTAATCATACTCCAAACATCACCCACTTTAACTTCTGCCCCTATTTTACCACAAAAGTTACGCCAATATTTCCTTTTAGTCTCTTTTATGATTCTTTTAACTTTCGATTGTGATTTTTTATATTCCATTAAGTTGGTATAGGAATGATTTGATTTAACAGTTTTGAAAGCTTTATTCCTAACTTTAATTGCTTCCTTACACTCATCTGACCACCAAGGTACTATTCTTTTATTCCTTATTCCAGTAGATTTTCCAAGAACCTCCTCCGCTGTCTCACACAATATATTTGTAATTATTGAGTTTAATTCATCAACATCATTACTTATATCTAACATTATTTCCATCAGCCTACCACTTGCCTTCATGCTATATAGCCCCCAATTTGCTTCTCTCATTCCCTTTCTTTGTCACTCCGAGTTACGTCGGATGACGACGAATGGGGTTTCGCTTAGAACACCTATCGACTTCGAGTATTACAAAACGAGCCAATGGCAAAGAAATGCCATGGGTCTGCGGAATTTGCATGACGTAACTCCGCCCCACCTCGTGGGTATAAAAGGAGGACGCCGGCAACAGGCAGATATGTTTTTGCTTCGGAGCCAAGAGCATTTCTTCACTCCACAGTCATCTCTGACTTCGCTCTACGAGACGAGCTTCTCTCTCCGGTGTTGGTGTGACGGCGATCTGCAGCGAGCTCACAGTGCCTGCTGATCTGTGCAGTAATCTGCCAGTGTGTGTGTGTCTCCCTGTGCGCTTCAACATCGCGGAGTTTTTTTCTCTCCTCTCATAAAAGAGCTCGCACGCGGCACGTCTTTTTAAAGACGGCTCGCCCGTGCATTTCTAGTTGCAGCGGACTGGTATCGGACTCTGATGGGCACGAGCGCTGTCTAGTGTGTTTGATCATGCTTGAACAGCGCTCGTGGGTGACTCATGTTCTCGCAAGGGAACGTGATCATCGCGTCATAAATAGGTAGAGACTCGGTGAACTCGCAAGAGTGAGAGTCCCCTCATCCACCCCCCGATCTTCGGCGGGTGGCCAGGGTGACCTGAGGGTTACGGTCTGGAACAAGGCGCCGACTATGTGTCCGTGACCCCAGCCCCCCTCTTCAATGACGGTGCCCGCTAGTGAACTGCTGATTCCCGCGAGTCTACCCTCTGGTGGCCCGCGTGTTTCAGTTGAAGCTACAGAGGAAGATGCCATGTCTGTTGCAGCATCACTAGGTGGGCTTGAGTCTTCTGGAAGTGAGGGCTCGTCACAGCTGCCACCTTCCGGTGTACATACGGCTGTGCCTGAGTCTGATCCGGAGATGAAGGCCATGCTTTCCTGGGACGATTGGTTTTGGGTAAGGCCGCCGACCCTCGTCCGTGGCAAACCCCAATACCCTTCTTCCCGGACGTGCATGATGAGATCTCGAAGTCCTAGAAGACCCCCTTGTCTTCTCAGGACCGCTCGCTGATCTCATCCGCCTTTCCTCCCCTCGATGGGGCCACTGCCCTTGGGTATACTGGGGTTCCCCCGGCTGAACGCTCTGTTGCGATGCTATGTGTCCTCAGAGTGCTTCTTCTCGGCGCAATCCTAAGCACCCGCCCGTGGCCTGTAGTTTTTCGTCTACGCTTGTGGCGAGATCCTATAGTGCCACGGGACTGGCAGCCGCCTCTCTGCATGCCATGGTCATTCTGCTGGTCCACCTGACCCAGATGCTCATGGACCTGCACGAGGGCGGGACTGACCCAGGGCTCTTCACTGAGCTGCGCGCCGTCACTGACCTTGCTCTCCGAGCGACGAAAGTGGCCGTACGCTCCCTGGGTCAGGTGATGCTCACCATTCTGTGGCTGAACCTGTCTGATGTGCTGGATGTCGCGCGGACCCGTCTGTCCGACATTCCCATATCCCAGGTCGGCCTCTCCGGCGGTGCGGTTGAGGGCTTGACCAACAGCTCTCAGCCGCTCATGAGCAGACTGACGTTGATTCCGTCCCGACGGCCCCGCCGTCCGCCCAGGTCCCTCGGTCTGCCCACCGCCGAAGGCGCCCTCCCACGGCTCCCACCCCGCCCGTTCACCCGGGCCGGCTCTGGGGGCCGCGGGCGGACGCCACAGCCCCTCTCCAGCCCCGCCCCCCGCTACACGCCGGATTAAGCGGCGCTCCTGAGACGGGCTCCTCGGGGATGGAGCAGACTGAGGTTGACTCTGTCCCGACGGCCCCGCCGTCCGCTCAGGTCCCTCGGTCTGCCCACCGCCGTGGGCGCCCCCCGCGGCTCCCACCCCGCCCGCTCAGCCGGGCCGGCTCTGGAGGCCGCGGTTGGACGCCAAAACAGTCCTCTCCAGCCCCGCCCCCCGCTACACGGCGGGTTAAGCGGCGCTCTTGGGATGGGCTCCTCAGAGATGGGACTCAGTTCTTTCCAGGAGCTGGTAGCAGGACCACTCCTTTCCCCGGGTGAGGGCCGGGGAAGAATCCTTATTCTCCAAAGAACTGACTCTCCCGTCTCTGAGCACAGAGCGCCGCCCACATGCCGTGCTCTCCTCGTCCCCCTCTGTCCCGGAGGTGGTTGACACGGCGTGCCGTCCACGACCGCTTCGCCCCTGTCCCCCTCTGTCGCCAGACCCTTGACAGAGCAGGCCCCCGTGGAACGCTGGTCCTTCCCTGGCCTCCTCTGTCAGGGTGCGGTTTTGACCTTGCCCCCACTCCGGGCCGCTATGCCGTCCACGTCTGGGCCGGTCATTCCGCTTCGCTGCACCACCGGGGGGACGTCTGTGGTTCTCGACGCCGCTGGCACAGTTGGGAGCCTGCCTAGAGCTTCCCTATCTGTTCCGCTGGGTCGCATGAACCATCGGCTCGGCTATGCGATTCAGTTCGCACGGTCTCCTCCCCACTTCAGGGGTGTCCGCTCCACTTTGGTCGATGGCTATGCCCTATCATGAGAGCGGAGGTTGCTACCCTACTGGCGAAGGGTGAGATTGAGACTGTCCCTCCAGCCGAAAGGAGGTCCGGGTCTACAGCCCCTACCTCATTGTCCCGGAGAAGTCTGGTGGGTTACGGCCAATCTTGGTCCGAACCGCTCCCTTCACAGGCTGCCGTTCAAGACGCTCCTGGCCAAACGCATTTCTGGATGTGTGCGGCCACAGGATTGGTTTGCAGCGATCGACCTGAAGGACGCCTACTTTTATGTCTCCGTTCTCCCTCGACTCAGAACATACCTACGGTTTACTGTCAGGGCGCGCGCATATCAGTACGCTGTTTTCCCATTCGGGCTAGCCCTGTCTCTTCACGCCTTCACAAGGTTGTTGAGGCTGCCTTTGTTCCTCCATGGGAACACGGGGTTGGCATCCTGAACTATCTCGGTGACTGGCTGTCTTAAGCTCACTCCTGAGACCAGGTTTGCGAATACAGGGACCCAGTGCTCCGGCACCTAGCTCGTCTGGGCCTTCGGGTCAACCGGGGAAGGAGTAGACTTTGCCCCGTGCAGAGGAGCTCTTTTCTCTGTATGGACTTGGTCGCCTTCTCCACTCAGCCATTGCTGACTTGCCTGAGACTATCAAGCGCAAGAGTGCGGTTCCACTGAAGTTTCTTCAGAGGCTCCTGGGGCATATGGCATCTGCAGCCGCGGTTCGCCGCTCAGATTGCTTCATATGAGACCGCTTCAGCTTTGGCTCCGCGACCGAGTCCCGAGGTGGGCATGGCAACACGGCACCCTCCGAGTACCAGTTACTCCGACCTGCCGTCACCCCGTGGTCGAACCTCAGTTTTCTACGGGCCGGAGTGCCCCTGGAACGAGCTTCGCGGCATGTTGTTGTAACGACAGATGCCTCCTCCACGGGCTGGGGTGCCATGTGCAATGGACGTGCTGCCGCGGGCTCCTGGACAGGACCCCGACGCCTCTGGCGTCTTGCTTTGCGCCGCTTCCGGGCCGTGCTCAAGAACCAACACGTACTAGTCCGTTCAGACTATACCGCCACTGTAGCGTACATCAACCATCAAGGTGGTCTACGCTCCCGCCGTATGTCGCAACTCGCCCGCCACCTCCTCATATGGAGTCAGAAGCATCTGAGGTCGCTTCATGCCATTATATCCCCGGAGCCCTGAACTGTGCAGCCGACGAGCTCTCACGGCTTCAGCCCCTCCCGGGAGATTGGCGACTCCATCCCCAGTCGGTTCAGCTGATTTGGGACCAGTTCGGGGACGCACAGTTAGATCTGTTTGCCTCTCACGACTCGACCCATTGCGACCTGTATTATTCCCTGACCGAGGGCACGCTCGGCACGGATGCACTGGCGCACAGCTGGCCGCAGGGGCCGCAAATATGCGTTTCCCCCAGTGAGCCTTCTTGCGCAGACCCTGCGCAAGGTCAGGGAGGACGAGGAGCAGGTCATTCTGGTCGCGCCATACTGGCCCGCCCGGACCTGGTTCTCCGAACTAGTACTCCTCGCAACAGCACCTCCTTGGCCGATTCCCCTGAGGAAGGACCTCCTTTCTCAGGGACGGGGCACCCTATGGCACCCTCGTCCCGATCTCTGGAACCTCCACGTGAGGCTCTTGGACGGGACGAGGCAGGTTTGAGTACCCTACCACCAGCGGTGGCGGCTACCATCACTTCCGCTAGAGCGTCGCCCACGAGACACGTCTATGCGTTGAAGTGGAACCTCTTCGTCAACTGGTGCTCTTCTCACCGAGAAGACCCCCGGAGATGTTCGATTAGTATCGTGCTTTCCTTCCTTCAAGATAGGCTGGAGCGAGGGCTGTCTCCCTCCACCCTGAAAGTCTATGTTGGCGCTATTGCCGCACACCATGACCCGGTCGAAGGTAAGTCTGTTGGAAGGCACGACCTGATCATCAGGTTCCTGAGAGGAGCGAGGAGACTGAATCCTCCTTGCCCTCCTCTCGTTCCCTCTTGGGACCTCTCAGTGGTTCTAACTGCCCTGCGGAGTGCTCCCTTTGAGCCGTTGCAATCAGTGGAGCTTAAGTTCCTTTCTGCGAAGACAGCGCTCCTGGTTGCATTGGTCTCCATCAAGAGGGTGGGGGACCTGCACGCATTCTCCGTTGACGAAGCGTGCCTGGAATTTGGGCCGGCTTACTCTCACGTTATCCTGAGACCCCGGCCTGGATATGTGCCCGAGGTTCCTACCACTCCCTTCCGGGACCAGGTGGTGAACCTGCAAGCGCTGCCCCCGGAGGAGGCAGACCCAGCCTTGGCACTGCTCTGTCCAGTACGCGCCCTCCGCGCCTATGTAGACAGGACGCAGTGTTTCAGGACCTCAGACCAGCTCTTTGTCTGTTATGGTGGGAAGCTGAAGGGAAAGGCTCTCTCCAAGCAAAGGTGGTCTCACTGGATATTGGACGCCATTTCTTTGGCATACCAGCAGCAAGGTAGACCGTGCCCCCTTGGTGTGACTGCCCACTCCACCCGGAGTGTGGCATCCTATTGGGCTCTAGCGCATGGCGCCTCGCTAACAGACATCTGCAGAGCTGCAGGCTGGGCGACACCTAACACATTCGCCAGATTCTACAATCTCCGAGTGGAGCCAGTGTCCTCTCATGTACTCGCTTCAACCGGCTAGTACTGGACCCGCTCAGGTGTCTTCGCTTGCTCGCCATTCAACTCCACGGACTGGATACGTACGATATTCTCCTCAGGTGAGCTTCCCCGAAAGCCCTGAGTCCCTCCAGCACTCCTGACGTTGGCGCCAGTGTCTATTGCCTGTGCGTCGGCTAGGTGCCTCCCGTGTGCATGGTCCCTCCCCTGAGCGACCCCCACATGTGTATTTCCACTGTAAGCCTCTTGAGCATGTGTCTTTCCCTTGGCAAGCCACCTTGCCACCCCTGGGGTTGAAATATTCCACCTGCGGCTGGACACCCCAGTGTTCTCCATGTCTCCTTCGGGTCACATGTGTATTCTCTAAGTCCCCCCCCTCTGGGTTGGCAGTAATTGCATATTTCCCCTGAATTTGGGATATGCTCCCCACTGTACCTTGGTATTCCTGTGCTAAATAGGAGTCCTTCGTCCGTGCCAGTCTCACGACAGGGATCTCAGATTTACGCAGGGCACTGGAAGACAGCTGAGAAGGTGGCGTGATTAGACTGGTAACCCCATTCGTCGTCATCCGACGTAACTCGGAGTGACAACGAAAGGGAACGTCTCGGTTACGTATGTAACCCTCGTTCCCTGAGTAGGGAACGGAGACGTTACGTCTGCCTGCCACTTTCCGCTGTACCGCGTGGATCGCCTGAGCTCAGTCTTGGCTCCTCAGCGAAGAAACATATCTGCCTGTTGCCGGCGTCCTCCTTTTATACCCACGAGGTGGGGCGGAGTTACGTCATGCAAATTCCGCAGACCCATGGCATTTCTTTGCCATTGGCTCGTTTTGTAATACTTGAAGTCGATAGGTCTTCTAAGCGAAACCCCATTCGTCGTCATCCGACGTAACGTCTCCGTTCCCTACTCAGGGAACGAGGGTTACATACGTAACCGAGACGTTTTCAATCTTGGAAACCAATTCTCTTCAAGACACACATTCTGATTTCTAATACTTAACCAAATACTATAGTGATCACTGCCAAGATCATTTTCATTTACCTCCCACTCACTTACCCCTGCTATCTTATCTGATACTATTGTGAGATCTATTGCTGACTCTGTTCCATGAGATGCATCAAACCTAGTGTTCCTTCCATCATTTAAACAAACCAACTTATTATCATCCATAAACTCCTCAATAGTGCGCCCATTTTCATCTACCTTATTACCTCCCCACAGAGTGTTATGTGCATTAAAATCTCCACATAATACTAACATTCCATTCTCTCCCCCACACATACAATCTAGCATTTCTCTCAAGATTTTTTTACAAGGGTTATAAAAGTTGACAATTTTAATCTTAGTTTTACCTACCCAAATCTCAACCAGAACTGCTTCAATCTCTTTATCTATATTTAAAGTTCTATAATGAATTCCCTGCTGAATAAATGTGGCCACTCCACCTCCCGCAGTATCCCTATCTTTACGTATTGCTGTATATCCATATATTATGAAGTCAAGTGATGGTTTTAACCATGTTTCTTGTATACAAATAATGTTTGGTTTGATATCTTGTTCCTCAATAAAATGTTTAAACTCCTGACCATTAGCAACTAAACTCCTAGCATTCCACTGAAAAATAGATAAAGTCATTATTAACTACCACCTGGTGCTTGGCTGTCCATCCTGTCAGATACCCCTAATACCATGTTATGAATGGAATTCACTGACAACTCATGAATTTCTAGATACTTTTCCGCTGCTTTTTTAATTATTTTAATTCTATCATTTCTACTAGTCACTTGGGCTGAGCAATTAACCACTTCCACCATAAAAGCAATGAAATTTCTCTTATCCACAATTAAAGTATCTTCAGTTACTTTACAACATTTCTGAGTCGTTTGATCTTGACTAGGGGGTAAACCTACTGGGGCCATATTCACTTTAACCCTGGGGTTTTTTTGGTTTTCTTTGTCAACCTTTTTAATGGCTTCAGCATAAGTAATACTCTCTTTTACCTTAACATTTTGCACTTGAACTGCTCTTTTATGCATCTCACACCCTTTGTAGGCAGCACTGAGTTCACCTCCGCAGTTACAATACTTGATTTGTGTTCCTTCTTCACATTTACCATAGTCATGTTCGCCTCCACATTTAGCACATCTTGTTTTTGACTTGCATGCAGAAGCAATATGTCCATATCGCTGGCATTTAAAGCATCTAATTGGTGGGGGAATATAAGTCCTCGTCAAATAACTTACACACCCAATTTTGATTCGTTCAGGCATCTTAACCTCATCCAACACTAACAAAACAGACAAGCTTGGTCCTTTAATTCCATTCCTTACTATTGGCAAACGCTTAACTTTGTTGATTCTAACTTCTTTTACATTGCTCTTAATATCATCTTCCGACAAATCTGTCGACACACCTGATATCACCGCCATTATTTTATCCCTTTCTTCCCAATCTTGGGCTTTTACGCTTTTCCCCATTAAAGTTACAAGTTTCATCAATCCCATTCATGATCTCTATCTTGACAAACAACTAACAGGTTTCCATCTTTTAACGATCTGACGGAGCAAACTTCGCCTACTTGCTTATAAATTGCTTCACTGACTTTCAATGGGTTTATTGTACAGGGGGTTTGAAATCGGATCACAACCTTAATATCATTCCTCACTCTTTTCGCTTCATCTTGTTTAGTTTTCCCTTTCCTTTTCTTCGATGCTCTTTGAACCAAATTCCATTTACCTGACTCATCGTCATCTTTACTTACATTACTCTCCTTGTCACTATCCTCTGACAACTCCTCCAAATCATTATTTTCACCATCATCTACTCCTATCAATCCATGATTGCAAGTAGTTATACGATTCACCTTATGTCAAAATGATTTATGACCCTATGATTGACAGGTGGGCGGGGCTAACCTTTGACCTTCCGGAGGGTGTTCCGGAGGTCCTTTGATGTAGGGATTAACCTTTGACCTTCCGGAGGGGGTTGTTCCGGAGGTCGCTTAATGTAGGGATTAACCTTTGACCTATCGATCGATCAAGTTGACAGTACATTCCGGAGGATGTTCCGGAGGTCCTTTAATGTAGGGATTAACCTTTGACCTATCGATCGATCAAGTTGACAGTTGTCTTTACCCTATTGACCTTTGTATGATATATCAAGTTGCCAGTTGTCTTTGCCAGTTGTCTTTGCCCCATTGATTTTGACCTATTGACCCCGGGGGAAATAACTTCTTGGTGTGGGAAATCCCCTCCGTGTCGGGGTGAGAAAATAATTTTTCTAATGTCGCATATAGATTAGAATAGATTAGAATTACAAAAGTAAAATCATCTTACCGTTTCACTATGGTGAAGAATTGGATTAAAGTTGACAGTCTCCGCACTGTGTGTGTGCGTCTGTCTGTGAGTGTGTGCGTGTCATCCGATATCCTGGCATTCCTGAGCACGCTATATAAATGGGGATAGTGAGAAAATATCTCCCAGTAACTAAAGTTGAAACACATTCTGTTCTTTAAAAAGTATATAAATGAAATGGTTAATACAATATCTTTTCAAAACAAAAATAAATATCTTACTAAAAATCTACTGAAGCAGTCATTTCAGATTAAATAAGTTTAAAGTTTTTAAACACTCTGTGTTTTGACACTCTGTGATTCAGAGTGGTGGAGGAATGTGTGTGTGTGTGTGTGTGTGTGTGTGTGTGTGTGTGTGTGTGTGTGTGTGTGTGTGTGTGTGTGTGTGTGTGTGTGTGTGTGTGTGTGTGTTTCATGACACCCTCCCTCCCCTCAGTCTCTCAAACACCAGCGCATGACAGGCATGGTCTCCGCGCTAAGTGTGTGCGTCTGTCTGTGAGTGAGACACCACCCTATTCCTGCACCCCCTGCTGGGGGGTGAAAGTGAGAAAATATCTCCCAGTAACTAAAGTTGAAACACATTCTGTTCTTTAAAAGTATATGAATGAAATATTTATAAAATTTACATTTAGTCATTTACAAATATAATATTTTCACACTAACTAAAGTTGAAAACGTTCTGTTCTTTACAAGTATATATGAAACGGTTATAACATTTACATTTAGTCATTTACAAATATATTATCTTCACCCTAAGTAGAGTTGAAATACATTCTGTTCTTTAAAAGTATATAAATGATATGATTATATCGTTCATTTTAAAAATAACCATCTTTTCTAAATTTACTGAAACACAGTGCACCAATTAGTTTTGTTTTAGATGAACACAAAATAAAGAAAATCATCTTACATTTTCAGAGAATTGAAGAAGTAAATCCCAACACATCATTGTCCTTTTAACGTATGAATGAATTTACAAAGATGCAATAAGTTTAAAGTTTTGATACAAAATATCCCTGAGTGTTTTTCTCCCACACCAGCGTTTGTGACACTCTGTGATTTAGAGTGGTGGAGGAATGTGTGTGTGTGTGTGTGTGTGTGTGTGTGTGTGTGTGTGTGTGTGTGTGTGTGTGTGTGTGTGTGTGTGTGTGTGTGTGTGTGTGTGTGTGTGTGTGTGTGTGTGTGTGTGTTCAGCCAGCAGTATGAGACGTTGAGGATGTTTTGTTAGTGTTAATCTTAAAAGTTAATGTTAAAAATAAAAGATAATTTAAATTCAATTCAATGAATTATTTAAAGTCTTAATAAAAACGTTGTAATACAGTCGTATCTTCTATTTATCTTTTGAAGATTACTGTAATGATTTTATTTAACGGTGACCTAAAGTATAATTTTTATTAATATAGCCATAATGATTTTTGTACTGTAACAGCATATTTAATCCCGTACACAAACACGACCATCACAGAAAACAACATCTTTACATTGTTTTTACATACATTGCACTCACACTAACTCAGTTCCATAAATTAACTAATCTCCATATTTAAATTAAATGATTATAAATATAGAATAATAACAAGTATGTTACTAAAATGAATTCAAACAATTTAAACATAGTTTTAGCTAAATGAATTTATATAAAAAAGTATATAAAAATACCTTACATTTTCATAGTGCCGAAGATGTAGTTCTTTATGCAATGATAAAAACAATCCAAAGTCATAAACAAAGCCCTCCTGGTTCCTTCAGTGATAAACTACAGGGTGAAATGAATGCATGACCCCCGAGATACAGGACAGATGAGCCTCTGGGACACAATTTCATAGCATATGTAAAGTTAGTCTGCTTTCCAAAGTTTTATTCATACTAAATTCATTTCAAAATCTTAAAAGCTTAAATTAGATCTTTTAAAATTAAAAGACTGTTTAAATCAAAGCTTTAACGTTTTATTAAAATTGTATCTTCTATTTATTTTCTTAGAAGACTTATGTATGATATAAATGATTTTACATAAATTTAACCTAAGCTATTATTTTTACTAAAGCGTCTGTTCAAAAAATAAAGCAAAAACCGTACTTTGGTATCTTAGTCAAAAATATTTCAAACAGTATTTTTTGTCCATGCCGCATGAAACATGTTGTCAAAGTTTGTCACAATGTTTTTTTTTGTAGTTGTTGTTTTTGTTTTTAAGAAATCCCAGGACTCTACATTGCTCTTATTTAGATTAAGTTGTATCATTTAGAAAACCACTGTACATTTTCAGAGACGCGATGTACCTTTTTTGGTCCATCACACAGCATATTTAATTTTACTCCTCTTAATTCAAAGCATGATCTTACTTTTTCTATGGTAGCTATATGATCTATTGCACGTATAAGGTGTATATCATTTTTTACTTTTCTTGTATCTCCCAAACTATCCTTAATCAGTGTGGAAACACACAGGGTGAAACCCTTTACTGAGAATATACTATCGGTTATCTACTCAAAATATATGTAGAACTTTAAAATGTTAGCATTTGTTGATGCGACAGTTTGTCTGTAGGCTGAACGAACAGCCTTTGGGAGAGCAGCTGATGATACTATATAGCAGGAAAACATGCCCTTTGACCTCCTCCATTTTGGAGGCTTTTATGTTAAAGACCCAACAATTTAGTCCTTAAGCGGCTATAGTAATTTATTGCCATGTGTAACCTGAAAAAAAAAACTGAAAGAACATTGTGGACACGCAGCTCTGACGTTTTCCAAGAGTATTTTGCCCAGCCTCTTCTTTATAAAAAGTCAAGACAAATCATTTCTGGACCAAAAACTTTTGCACCCTCACTCCTCTTACCACCTCATCAAAAGACATGTCTAAAAGTGAGTATTGTCTCTATAATTCATTTATGCTAGGGTGTTTTATTTAAAAAGATTGTTTATACATAAGGAAAAGACGGTATAATTCATTAGTGTTTTAAACGTACTATTGCTGTTTAGCTTACCCTCTAGCATGCTTTGTTGCTCTTACACATTGTTATATGTTCTATATCAAATGTTTTTAGCATCATATATGTTTCAGAAATATATATATATATATATATATATATATTTCCCCCCCATCCAAGCACATTTTACTGTAGTTGGCCGCTGCCGGGTTTCCATAAAGGACTTTTAAAATAAATGTTTTGGTTTTTATTCAGTTTTAAATCTTATTTAGATTATTTGAGTCAAACATGGTTATATGTGCATAGGCCTATTTAATTATTTAATCTGTATTTTATTCCTCTTCAGTTAGTTACTTTTTAAATTTCGGTAGGCTACTTTTTAATTCTTCCTTTACTTTGTCTTTGATTTTAACTTTTAGCACTTTGCATGATAAAATTGTTTAAAATGTAAGCTGTAAATATGAATGGCACAATGTGATAACCAAAATATATAAAAGTTAAGTCAAAGCTATTTATATAGCCTAGCGTTTTTCACATTCTCATAATTTAGTTATACATTCTGACGCTGGGACACTGTCAAGCGTCTTCTTTCAGATGGTTCAATATTTATGATATTATGCTCCCCTGAATGGAAAAGAACTGTAAACTTCATCATTGTACTGTAATGAACTGCGTTACTGCCTATAGGATGATTGCATGATTTTTTTCCATTTAAAATAACATGGTCTTTCCTTTTCTCTCTCTCTCTAGAGACAGCAAACACTGCAGGACGACCGGACATCCAAGTAACATGTTAGTGTGGTTTATATTTATTTTTAATGAGAAACATTATAGAGTGCAACAGGCGTTTTCTGGAAGTAAAAACACTTCCGGTAACCAGCGACTGTGAAAAAGGGGGCAGGTACTCTATTGGCTGTATAATGAACAATTGACGGATGAAATGACAGATATTTTATGTAAACAGGCAAAATCTCTTCATCTGATGGTGGCCATGTGTTTTCGCCTATCATAACTGGTTTAACTCATGGCTCCTCCTTTGAGATCAACATAACTTCTGACGAATCAAGTGTACCGGCACATTGTAAGTGTAATAAAACAGTTTCGCCTATGTATTAAATTAATCTTAATTAAGCAGTCCGAGTTAACTATTTGGGACCAATTGGAAATTTACATTCTGATCTAACGGCGTCATGTACAAATTTGTCATGCTCCTGGATTATTTTACTATACTACATTAGCCTTTTATTTACTGATGATTTTATCAAAGCGACGAATTAACTCAATTCATGGTTGCAATAATAAAATAAATGAACAATTGACAGATGAACTGACAGATATTTTATGTAAACAGGCAAAATCTCTTCATCTGATGGCGGCCATGTGTTTTCGCCTATGATAACTGATTTAACTCATGGCTCCCCCTTTGAGATCAACATAACTTCTGACGAATCAAATGTACCGGCAAATTGTAAGTGTGATGCATGAAAAACTATTAAAACAGTTTTTCGCCTATGTAATGTATACAATTAATCTTAATTAAGCAGTCCGAGTTAACTATTTGGGACCAATTTTAAGGAAAGTTACATTCTGATCTAACAGTATCATGTACAAATTTGAAATATTTTGGTACTATTGAATCAAGTTAAGTCATGATGAATTTATCTTATCTGGTGTCATGCTCCTGGATTATTCAGAATTGTAACTATAGCCTTTTATTTTACGGCACTTATTTATTTTACTACAGATTTTATCAAAGCCAAATACTGTCCAAAAGGGGCGACTGGGAAAGAAGAGAAACAGGTCAATACAAGGTTAGATTCAATCTTTATATTCTTTCCCCATTTTGCCTTCATTTTCCTTTTCCTGTTTTAATTTTTCTATTTTTATATTCTCAGATCATCAAGGGTTTCTGAAAGCAAACACCAGTCAGTTGGTTGAAAATATGAAGAACATTGATCCAATCATTGACGATCTTGACCATTGCTACCACAATGAATCAGTTGCAAATGTGTGAGCGAATCCAACACGCCGGATGAAGATGAGGGAACTGCTGGACTGTGTGATGAAGATGAGGGAACTGCTTGACTGTGTGAATTGTGAAAGCATTGCCAAGGAGCTGGTCAATGCTTTGTGCAAGCCCATCATCAAAATGTTTTAACATATTGTAAATTTCAATTGTTTGATAAATTATCTAACGATTATACCTAACTATCAACAGTTATATGTGAAACGAGCTCAGTCGCATTAGAGATGGATTCTTGTTTATATTGAACCGCATGTTTAACAGCTCTAGGGTTCTTAAATTGTTTACCGCGGTTTCATTTTGAACAACACTATCGTAACACTTATCGTATCGCCGGGTGTGATTGTAATGTTTTGTATGGTGTTTTTCTTTACACTTTCCCCCTGGATATCTGGTTCCTACAGTTAGCGGTAATGTTAGTCAACTCTATGTCTTCTCTTTGTTCATATTTGACAGTATTCGCATGAATTGGCGTGATTTAATAAAATGACGGTTTAAACCATCATCTTCGCTTGAGACATTTACATTATATTTTATGGTTTACAGTATATTTTACAGTATTTTACAGTATATTATACCATCCTAGTTTTAAATAGCGCTTAAATGTATATTTTACCCCTTTATGCGGCTACAGAACACCGCACAAGGATCTCTGAAATGTTTTTTGTGTAAAACATCTATGTAGATCTATCTATGTTTTTAAAAATACACCGAAACAAAGAATGAATACATCTTTCTATAAGTGACCCTCAAAACACAGTGTATCCGTGTACGATGATTTATCAGAAAATTACTTTTTCTGAATAATCTCACCAAGTGCGGGTGCTTGATAACTATTGAACAACCCTGAATTCGGTTACTCAATAATGCGCTAAAGGTCTATAACTGAACTTTAACATCTTAATAGTTGGTAAAAGTTCACTTAAAGTCTGCGCAAAATAAAATACATCCTAGCTACTTTCTAAACAGAGTTTATCGCGATCCATTCACCCATCCATATGTTTTGAACTTTTAATGTTTAATCAACATTTTGTTGGAAAACAACTGGTGGATTTACTCAACTTTTTATGTCAACAGGTTCTGCATAGCGGGGTAATGTCGCATTTAATTAACATTGTTTATTTCAGTAAACTTAAGTTTATTACATAAGATTAATTCAATGCCATTTAGTTGAATCAGGTTAACATTCTTAATTTAGTCCAAAACTATTAAGTTCAAATAATCCAATTGTTTCGTTTATTTAGGGATAGTGTTCAACAACCTTAACAAATATATCTAATAAGATAACCTTTTACAAAATCTTTACTCGGTAAAGACTCTTATTGGTTTTGTCGCATCCAATGCATCCCCAAAGTAGTTGTTTTTATAATGATTAAAACCGCTTTAATTATTATTATCATGGTCTACACTTTAAGGTAAAACACTAACATATCAGAAACTCTTTTAAATATAAACATTAACATGTTTTTATCTTGCTGTTAAAACACATAAATAACGTTTTATTTCAAATGTACACCCCTATACAGCATGATGGGATGGGGAAAACCACAGGCTCACTGAAATATTTAATCTCTTAAATATTCTCATCTAGTATTTATTCATTAAATTATTAATGCGCAAGAATCAAGACTTATAATACCATTTTATTATAAAATTGTGAAACTCCAAAGCTCCGACACGGTCGCAAAGAATGATGAGTTAAGCGGTACAATCTTTTATTTCAACAGTATTTTTCTTTACAAAATGATGATAGACCGACATTAAATATACATAAAGTAGACAATAACTCCATTTATTTGTGATCCAACCAGATTAGAAAGTCTCGGCACGCTACCATGTCTTGGTCTAGGGTATAGTTGACGAGGCCTTGAATTATTTCGCCAAGATCTGTTTTGCCATTTTTTGATGCCAGTAACGCACAGAGATCTGTTACAAACGTAAACATAACGAGTAGTTCATCGACCGCGAATTCGTGACTAGATGCATACATCACATCCAGAACTTTTCTGAGGATTACGCCTGTCGGCTCTAGGGTGTTAAAAAACATGGGCGTCACATCGGTCCATGTCCCCACCAACCCTCTTATGACATCCATTTCTTTTTTGAGATTTGTGACACGTTTGGTGTCCCGCTCACAATCGCTTTTCCTATCGCACGCAGCATCGATGATCCTGTCCATCAAGTAAACCATCTGGTCTCTAAAATGATCTTTAACCATAGAGTCTAGCGTGGCCCTTAAACGACACTCTTTCCCAGTGGAGCACTCACACACCGGATGATAATTGTGTCCCGCATCGCCGGAACTCGACGGGCAGTTGTTCTCCGTCAGCTTTTGCGTCGCCATTTCAGTGTTATCTAGATTTTCAAATAGGAAACTGTTTGATGGTGAAAGTCCCCGGAATCTCTTGAGCGAGTCCTTGCAGCACAATCGTCCACGCCTTGTGCTTTAACGCTCGGAAGCTTGTGTTTTTGACAAATGCCAAATGCTCAGACAAACAGGAACATCTGATCAATTCCTTCCACTTTTGATCAATGAGATGTTGTAGTACCCCCGCAGTTCGCGTTTTTTTACGATTTCGAATCCAACGTCGTTGAAGCATCCGTCCGTAGCGTCGAAACGGGGTTTCGTCGAAAACGTCGAAACTCTGTGTAGAGTTTATTAACCCATGCGATTGGAGTCCGCCCTCGCACCCCTGGTGTGTACGGTGGGGGTCGTCATCAGGACGCCGTAAATAACCATGTCCTGCATATCTCCGAGAGAATTCAGCCGAAAATTATTTTACGATACTGTTCAGTTTATTTAAAAAATATTTTTCATTGAACGCCGTTATATTTGTTTTCTCATTCAAAGTCATGTTGAAAGAACCTTTTTCAGTTAAGTAAACCAAAAAAAATTACTTAAGTAAATGGAGTTAAATCAACACAATACTTTTCAAACATTTTACTTTATCCATTTGAGTCGAGATTACACAAATGAGTTTAATTAAAATAGCAATATAGAAAACTAGGAACAGTACAATTTGAAATAAAACGTTATTTATGTGTTTTAACAGCAAGATAAAAACATGTTAATGTTTATATTTAAAAGAGTTTCTGATATGTTAGTGTTTTACCTTAAAGTGTAGACCATGATAATAATAATTAAAGCGGTTTTAATCATTATAAAAACAACTACTTTGGGGATGCATTGGATGCGACAAAACCAATAAGAGTCTTTACCGAGTAAAGATTTTGTAAAAGGTTATCTTATTAGATATATTTGTTAAGGTTGTTGAACACTATCCCTAAATAAACGAAACAATTGGATTATTTGAACTTAATAGTTTTGGACTAAATTAAGAATGTTAACCTGATTCAACTAAATGGCATTGAATTAATCTTATGTAATAAACTTAAGTTTACTGAAATAAACAATGTTAATTAAATGCGACATTACCCCGCTATGCAGAACCTGTTGACATAAAAAGTTGAGTAAATCCACCAGTTGTTTTCCAACAAAATGTTGATTAAACATTAAAAGTTCAAAACATATGGATGGGTGAATGGATCGCGATAAACTCTGTTTAGAAAGTAGCTAGGATGTATTTTATTTTGCGCAGACTTTAAGTGAACTTTTACCAACTATTAAGATGTTAAAGTTCAGTTATAGACCTTTAGCGCATTATTGAGTAACCGAATTCAGGGTTGTTCAATAGTTATCAAGCACCCGCACTTGGTGAGATTATTCAGAAAAAGTAATTTTCTGATAAATCATCGTACACGGATACACTGTGTTTTGAGGGTCACTTATAGAAAGATGTATTCATTCTTTGTTTCGGTGTATTTTTAAAAACATAGATAGATCTACATAGATGTTTTACACAAAAAACATTTCAGAGATCCTTGTGCGGTGTTCTGTAGCCGCATAAAGGGGTAAAATATACATTTAAGCGCTATTTAAAACTAGGATGGTATAATATACTGTAAAATACTGTAAAATATACTGTAAACCATAAAATATAATGTAAATGTCTCAAGCGAAGATGATGGTTTAAACCGTCATTTTATTAAATCACGCCAATTCATGCGAATACTGTCAAATATGAACAAAGAGAAGACATAGAGTTGACTAACATTACCGCTAACTGTAGGAACCAGATATCCAGGGGGAAAGTGTAAAGAAAAACACCATACAAAACATTACAATCACACCCGGCGATACGATAAGTGTTACGATAGTGTTGTTCAAAATGAAACCGCGGTAAACAATTTAAGAACCCTAGAGCTGTTAAACATGCGGTTCAATATAAACAAGAATCCATCTCTAATGCGACTGAGCTCGTTTCACATATAACTGTTGATAGTTAGGTATAATCGTTAGATAATTTATCAAACAATTGAAATTTACGATATGTTAAAACATTTTGATGATGGGCTTGCACAAAGCATTGACCAGCTCCTTGGCAATGCTTTCACAATTCACACAGTCAAGCAGTTCCCTCATCTTCATCACACAGTCCAGCAGTTCCCTCATCTTCATCCGGCGTGTTGGATTCGCTCACACATTTGCAACTGATTCATTGTGCAAGTCAAGATCGTCAATGATTGGATCAATGTTCTTCATATTTTCAACCAACTGACTGGTGTTTGCTTTCAGAAACCCTTGATGATCTGAGAATATAAAAATAGAAAAATTAAAACAGGAAAAGGAAAATGAAGGCAAAATGGGGAAAGAATATAAAGATTGAATCTAACCTTGTATTGACCTGTTTCTCTTCTTTCCCAGTCGCCCCTTTTGGACAGTATTTGGCTTTGATAAAATCTGTAGTAAAATAAATAAGTGCCGTAAAATAAAAGGCTATAGTTACAATTCTGAAT
Organism: Siphateles boraxobius; assembly: GCF_051911475.1. Taxonomy (NCBI): domain Eukaryota; kingdom Metazoa; phylum Chordata; class Actinopteri; order Cypriniformes; family Leuciscidae; genus Siphateles; species Siphateles boraxobius. The sequence goes on along the minus strand of NW_027509198.1, from coordinate 129,871 downwards.
AATCCAGGAGCATGACACCAGATAAGATAAATTCATCATGACTTAACTTGATTCAATAGTACCAAAATATTTCAAATTTGTACATGATACTGTTAGATCAGAATGTAACTTTCCTTAAAATTGGTCCCAAATAGTTAACTCGGACTGCTTAATTAAGATTAATTGTATACATTACATAGGCGAAAAACTGTTTTAATAGTTTTTCATGCATCACACTTACAATTTGCCGGTACATTTGATTCGTCAGAAGTTATGTTGATCTCAAAGGGGGAGCCATGAGTTAAATCAGTTATCATAGGCGAAAACACATGGCCGCCATCAGATGAAGAGATTTTGCCTGTTTACATAAAATATCTGTCAGTTCATCTGTCAATTGTTCATTTATTTTATTATTGCAACCATGAATTGAGTTAATTCGTCGCTTTGATAAAATCATCAGTAAATAAAAGGCTAATGTAGTATAGTAAAATAATCCAGGAGCATGACAAATTTGTACATGACGCTGTTAGATCAGAATGTAAATTTCCAATTGGTCCCAAATAGTTAACTCGGACTGCTTAATTAAGATTAATTTAATACATAGGCGAAACTGTTTTATTACACTTACAATGTGCCGGTACACTTGATTCGTCAGAAGTTATGTTGATCTCAAAGGAGGAGCCATGAGTTAAACCAGTTATGATAGGCGAAAACACATGGCCACCATCAGATGAAGAGATTTTGCCTGTTTACATAAAATATCTGTCATTTCATCCGTCAATTGTTCATTATACAGCCAATAGAGTACCTGCCCCCTTTTTCACAGTCGCTGGTTACCGGAAGTGTTTTTACTTCCAGAAAACGCCTGTTGCACTCTATAATGTTTCTCATTAAAAATAAATATAAACCACACTAACATGTTACTTGGATGTCCGGTCGTCCTGCAGTGTTTGCTGTCTCTAGAGAGAGAGAGAAAAGGAAAGACCATGTTATTTTAAATGGAAAAAAATCATGCAATCATCCTATAGGCAGTAACGCAGTTCATTACAGTACAATGATGAAGTTTACAGTTCTTTTCCATTCAGGGGAGCATAATATCATAAATATTGAACCATCTGAAAGAAGACGCTTGACAGTGTCCCAGCGTCAGAATGTATAACTAAATTATGAGAATGTGAAAAACGCTAGGCTATATAAATAGCTTTGACTTAACTTTTATATATTTTGGTTATCACATTGTGCCATTCATATTTACAGCTTACATTTTAAACAATTTTATCATGCAAAGTGCTAAAAGTTAAAATCAAAGACAAAGTAAAGGAAGAATTAAAAAGTAGCCTACCGAAATTTAAAAAGTAACTAACTGAAGAGGAATAAAATACAGATTAAATAATTAAATAGGCCTATGCACATATAACCATGTTTGACTCAAATAATCTAAATAAGATTTAAAACTGAATAAAAACCAAAACATTTATTTTAAAAGTCCTTTATGGAAACCCGGCAGCGGCCAACTACAGTAAAATGTGCTTGGATGGGGGGGAAATATATATATATATATATATATATATTTCTGAAACATATATGATGCCAAAAACATTTGATATAGAACATATAACAATGTGTAAGAGCAACAAAGCATGCTAGAGGGTAAGCTAAACAGCAATAGTACGTAAAACACTAATGAATTATACCGTCTTTTCCTTATGTATAAACAATCTTTTTAAATAAAACACCCTAGCATAAATGAATTATAGAGACAATACTCACTTTTAGACATGTCTTTTGATGAGGTGGTAAGAGGAGTGAGGGTGCAAAAGTTTTTGGTCCAGAAATGATTTGTCTTGACTTTTTATAAAGAAGAGGCTGGGCAAAATACTCTTGGAAAACGTCAGAGCTGCGTGTCCACAATGTTCTTTCAGTTTTTTTTTCAGGTTACACATGGCAATAAATTACTATAGCCGCTTAAGGACTAAATTGTTGGGTCTTTAACATAAAAGCCTCCAAAATGGAGGAGGTCAAAGGGCATGTTTTCCTGCTATATAGTATCATCAGCTGCTCTCCCAAAGGCTGTTCGTTCAGCCTACAGACAAACTGTCGCATCAACAAATGCTAACATTTTAAAGTTCTACATATATTTTGAGTAGATAACCGATAGTATATTCTCAGTAAAGGGTTTCACCCTGTGTGTTTCCACACTGATTAAGGATAGTTTGGGAGATACAAGAAAAGTAAAAAATGATATACACCTTATACGTGCAATAGATCATATAGCTACCATAGAAAAAGTAAGATCATGCTTTGAATTAAGAGGAGTAAAATTAAATATGCTGTGTGCAGTGGCGATTCTAGGGGGTGGCCTGGGGTGGCCAGGGCCACCCCTGAAATCTCATTGGCCACCCCTGTGGCCACCCCAGATCTGATAGGTAGTTGGTCAAGTTCGTCAACACAAGAAAGAGAAAAGCTGTCAATCAATGATGACAGCTGATCAACTGATTTACGGTCAGTTTTAGATTTTTAACTAACACAGTAATGGTCGTACTGAGGCTGTGAGAGCTGATTTCTGCTCGCGCCGTGGGCGTTTGGTCATGCAGGTCAGGTGACCTATGAGATAAGCGCGGCGCGCACTGCACCTGCTGGTCCGTGAAACAGCCAGGAGGACGGTTAACAGTCAGCTACAACGATAAAAACGCTGGAATTGAATCTGTCGATTGAGAGGTAAGTTATGGTAATTTAATGTTTAGTTATATCGTAGTTCACTTTGAATGTGTAGGAAAACTGTATCTAGCACTAACTAGCAGCTAAAAGTCGAACTACACTGCACTAGCTAGCTTAGCAGCCTGCAAACCAAGTTAAGCATTGAACGTTAGCATTTTGTTTTTTAAAATTGTTATTTGGATAACCGCCAGGAAATATAAAAACGCTATTTTCTGGACTACTGACTGTGTGTGTGTGTGTGTGTGTGTGTGTGTGTGTGTGTGTGTGTGTGTGTGTGTGTGTGTGTGTGTGTGTGTGTGTGTGTGTGTGTGTTCAATAGAACTAATGTTATATTTTTGGCCAACCAGTGTGTGAAATATAGTGTGACAGACTAGATTTAAGCTCAAGCTGGGACTTATTTATTTGCTCTGTGAGTTAAGGGCTGTTTAAAGACTTTTTTCTCTTGTCTTGGAGATAAAGGACTTTATGTTTTTATCAATTAGCTCATCTTCACAGTTCACATATTTTTAGATGTTGAGGCAGAGCAATTGCATGAGATGTATTATGTGTTAATTGTGTTATTAAAAGTGAGTAGTAAGAGTGGTAGTTATGTAAAAAATAAACTTTTGTAGATCACATAAATAGACATAATTAGGCACATTGTTAACAGTCAAAGCTGTTATTTAAGGGGTTCCACAGCCCCACGAACACCTGTATTTGCACACTGATTCTAACTCAATTTGATAATGATCCTGCTTGATGTTTGTAGTTATAGCTATTACTTCAAAGTGAATTGACTGACTAATTGATTGATTGATTGATTGATTGATTGATTGAGTTATTGAATTACATTTCCCCCAGGGTTAGGGTTAAGATAATAGATATGAAGAGAAGCAGAGATATTCATAGCTTCTTCAAAAAAAAGAGAAAAGAGTCAGAGCCAGCCACAGCTACCAGCAGCAGTGAAAAGGCGCAGTCAGGTCAGCAGCTTAGGTACAGCAGTAGTGAAGAGCAGTCAGCTCCTTCTACACAGGATGGTAAGTCATGCTTGAATAGATTGAATTTACAATGTAGGCTCACATTCAAGTTGTTTGTCTCTCATACTGTATGAATCATCACTACACAAGAACAATAGTTAAAACAGTTGTAAAAGAAAGAAGAACAATAATAAAATGTGCATAATACTTAAATACACACACAAACAAACACATGTATCTATGTACATGTGTATGATTGTGAGTGTAAAAAAACAAAAACAACCAAAAATAATATATATATATATATATATATATATATATATATATATATATATATATATATATATATATATATATATGTGTGTATGTGTGTGGAAAAACCTGCCTCTAGCCTATTGATGTCTCAGATATCTGTGTATTCCCACAGCTGACCAGCCACACCCAGAGGAGGATCAAGCAGTGTCTGGAGCTCCACCTGCTAAGCATGGTATGTCAAGTTCTGTTATGTCATTCATGAACAGTTACCTGAAGTTGTCGTGTACTCTCATACTTGATTTAATTTAAAAAGGACGTTCCAATTTTGCCTAAAGTGTACGCTATTCATTTGCTAATACGCTGCAAACCCCACACTTAAACATAGACAATCAATTCTTCAAATCTCAATACAAAACATTATGAAAGGACAAAGGAAAATGTGACACTGATCTGTCCACATATAGTCTATGGGTGTAATGGTTATTGTTTTTACTACTTCAGTTACTTTATCTAGTGAGGAAAGGGATTCAGAGGGCATATCAGTAGGTGATGGTGACAGTGATGACAGAGAGGATCCCCATGTTGCACAAGTACATGCTGTCCCACCTGGACCACATGGTATGTTGTGACATTCTATCTTTTAGCTTACACGACATTATGAGTGCCTTCAAATTACATAACATGGAAGTTGTAATACTGGCCACAAATTCACTTTGTAACTAATAATTTTGAATTAAACTTCATAAAAACTGAAGTAAGGACTGATCACAATTATTTATAATTTTCAGACATTTCACAGTCCAGAGCAGAAGGTCCTACACAGCCTCAACTTAAGGTATTTCCGCCCACCATGCAAGGCAACAGGAAGAGGTCCTTCAACAGCGAGTGGTATAAACAACACCCATGGCTTGAGTACTCCCAAAGCCAAAACTCTGTGTACTGTTTTGCATGTCGACATTTCTCTTTGCCAAACACCCCAGCATCTGTATTCACATCACAACTGGGATTCTCTCATTGGAAAAAGGCAATGTACAAAGATTGTGGATTTAAAGTACATGAAAAGTCAGAGGGTCATGTCAATGCCATGTTTGCATGGGGTGAGCACAAGAAGGCAGTACTAACAGATTCTTCCATACGTGATGCCCTTAATGAAGCATACAACAAGAAAGTCCAAGAGAATAGAAAATATATTAAAACAGTGGCTGAAGTACTTCTTTTGACGGCAACACAAAACATTGGACAACGAGGTCACCGTGAGACAGAAGAGGCAGATAACAGAGGAAACTTTTTAGAAATTTTGGAAATTATTGCAAAGCATGACCCAGTAGTACAGAAAAAAATTAAGGGAAAGCAGAATGCCAAGTACACAAGCAGTGTAATACAAAATGAAATCCTAGAATGCTTGGCAAATATGGTCCGTGAGGAGATCATTCAGGAAGTGAAGGAAAGTGAAGTGTTCTCTGTGATTGCTGATGAAACCAAAGACCTGAAAAAGAAGGAGCAGCTCTCACTGGTACTTAGGTACTACTACAATGGGGCAGTGCACGAAAGTTTTCTTGACTTTCAACAAGCCACACGATTAGATGCAGAAGGACTCAAGGACAAAATCATCCACTGTTTGGAAAGATATGGACTTAAGTACAGATCCAATCTTGTTGGACAAGGTTATGACGGAGCATCGGTAATGAGTGGGAAACACTCTGGAGTGGCAGCCAGAATAAAGTCTGACGCAAAACATGCAGTTTATGTACACTGTAACGCACATTGCCTGAACTTGGTACTCATTGATACCGTGAAGGCAGTCCCAGAGGCTGATTGCTTTTTTGCACTACTGCAGAAGCTTTATGTGTATATCTCTGGGTCCTATGTCCACCAGAAGTGGCTGGATGTGCAAAAGGAAATGTATGAAGGTCAGCCGAGGGAGTTGCAGAAGCTCAGTGACACGAGATGGGCATGTAGATACTTGGCCTGCAGGAATCTAATGGACCGATTACCTGCTGTACTTCGTGTTCTGCATGACATTGCTACAGAAAATAGTGGGGAAAGATCTGTAGATGCTCGAGGTTTGCTGACTCAGCTAGACCTAAGCTTTGTCAGTCTTCTTGCAACCTTTCGAAGGCTCCTTGGGGATGCAAAGGTGCTGTCTGACACCCTCCAATCTCCTTCACTTGACCTTGTCATGGCAGTGGATTTAGTAAGTGCACTCAAAGACTCATTTCAGGAGTACAGAGGTGAAACATTTGTTGACAATCTGTGGGAAAGTATTGTAGACACTGCCACAAAGTGCAATATAGCAATTGAAAATGCGGAGAAAAAGAGGTCTCAAAAAGTTAATTCCAGATTTGGTGGGTCTGTCATAACCTCTACTTTGGGTCAGCGCAAATGTAACGATGGTGACAAGGATTCCTTTCGGAATACAATCTTCTACCCCATTGTGGACACCATACTTGGAGAGTTAGACAGGCGCTTCTCTAAAGACAATTGTGAAATAATGAGAGGAATACAAGCTTTGGACCCCAAAAGCACATGTTTCCTTCAAGAGGAAGTAGTCTTTCGACTGGGAGAAATTTATGAAAGTGACTCTGAAGATCTCAGTCATGAACTCCACCAGACAAAGAGGCTTTTGCAAAGGAAACAGCAAAGTGGAATGCCAAACTTGTCCAGTATTGTTGAACTTGTAGTGTTCCTTGAACCTCATAAGGAAGTTTTTCACGAGCTTTTTCGTCTTTGCAAGATAGCCATAGCCCTCCCGGTGAGCAGTGCAGCATGTGAGCGCAGCTTCTCAGCTCTTAAACTCATCAAGACCCATTTGCGCACAACAATGACAGATGACAGACTGAGCAACCTGGGTGTTCTCAGCATTGAGTCTAGAAGAGCCAAGGCACTTGACATGGACAGATTTATTAAACTTTTTGCTACCAATCACCAAAACAGGAGAATTCATCTGATGTAAGATGGATGAATTTGTTTAATGGTCTTGTATTTTTTTTTAGTTAAAGGGCTTGTTAGGTTTGTTACAACTGTTTATGTACAATTATAATAAGTTATATTTGGTCTGGTATAAGTCTTAACTGTTTGATTTAAATAAATTTAATGTATGCTGAATCAAAGCCAACGTTTCAATTTATATCTTCATCAGGGCCTTGGACATGAATACTGTCTGGGTTGAAAATCACATTTTGCACATTTTCATAAATCACAAGTCATCCTATATTCTATTGGATGAGTTAAGAGTAGTTGAATTTTGCTATCTAACTTGTGAAGAGACAAGGTCTTTAATCCACTACAGGGAAATAGCTCTTAGAAAATGTGTACCCTATCCTGAACATAATTACTACTGATTAAAAATAGACATGTTAAAATAACCAGAGATACTTGAGGACTGTGATAGGTGGAAATTGAATAAAAAAAAATGACTTCATCATGATATATATGTATTTTTAACAGCATAGACACCTTTATTTGACAGTTACGAGACAGGAAATCATGAGAGGGGATGTGACATGCAGCAAAGGATCGGGGTCCGGGATTAGAACCACGGTCGGCTGCGTACGTATACGCATTAAACTTCGCTATGCGATGGCCACCCCACACTAGCTCTGTGTCCTATCTTGGCCACCCCAGTAAAAATGTCCTGGATACGCCACTGGCTGTGTGATGGACCAAAAAAGGTACATCGCGTCTCTGAAAATGTACAGTGGTTTTCTAAATGATACAACTTAATCTAAATAAGAGCAATGTAGAGTCCTGGGATTTCTTAAAAACAAAAACAACAACTACAAAAAAAAACATTGTGACAAACTTTGACAACATGTTTCATGCGGCATGGACAAAAAATACTGTTTGAAATATTTTTGACTAAGATACCAAAGTACGGTTTTTGCTTTATTTTTTGAACAGACGCTTTAGTAAAAATAATAGCTTAGGTTAAATTTATGTAAAATCATTTATATCATACATAAGTATTCTAAGAAAATAAATAGAAGATACAATTTTAATAAAACGTTAAAGCTTTGATTTAAACAGTCTTTTAATTTTAAAAGATCTAATTTAAGCTTTTAAGATTTTGAAATGAATTTAGTATGAATAAAACTTTGGAAAGCAGACTAACTTTACATATGCTATGACATTGTGTCCCAGAGGCTCATCTGTCCTGTATCTCGGGGGTCATGCATTCATTTCACCCTGTAGTTTATCACTGAAGGAACCAGGAGGGCTTTGTTTATGACTTTGGATTGTTTTTATCATTGCATAAAGAACTACATCTTCGGCACTATGAAAATGTAAGGTATTTTTATATACTTTTTTATATAAATTCATTTAGCTAAAACTATGTTTAAATTGTTTGAATTCATTTTAGTAACATACTTGTTATTATTCTATATTTATAATCATTTAATTTAAATATGGAGATTAGTTAATTTATGGAACTGAGTTAGTGTGAGTGCAATGTATGTAAAAACAATGTAAAGATGTTGTTTTCTGTGATGGTCGTGTTTGTGTACGGGATTAAATATGCTGTTACAGTACAAAAATCATTATGGCTATATTAATAAAAATTATACTTTAGGTCACCGTTAAATAAAATCATTACAGTAATCTTCAAAAGATAAATAGAAGATACGACTGTATTACAACGTTTTTATTAAGACTTTAAATAATTCATTGAATTGAATTTAAATTATCTTTTATTTTTAACATTAACTTTTAAGATTAACACTAACAAAACATCCTCAACGTCTCATACTGCTGGCTGAACACACACACACACACACACACACACACACACACACACACACACACACACACACACACACACACACACACACACACACACACACACACACACACACACACACACACACATTCCTCCACCACTCTAAATCACAGAGTGTCACAAACGCTGGTGTGGGAGAAAAACACTCAGGGATATTTTGTATCAAAACTTTAAACTTATTGCATCTTTGTAAATACATTCATACGTTAAAAGGACAATGATGTGTTGGGATTTACTTCTTCAATTCTCTGAAAATGTAAGATGATTTTCTTTATTTTGTGTTCATCTAAAACAAAACTAATTGGTGCACTGTGTTTCAGTAAATTTAGAAAAGATGGTTATTTTTAAAATGAACGATATAATCATATCATTTATATACTTTTAAAGAACAGAATGTATTTCAACTCTACTTAGGGTGAAGATAATATATTTGTAAATGACTAAATGTAAATGTTATAACCGTTTCATATATACTTGTAAAGAACAGAACGTTTTCAACTTTAGTTAGTGTGAAAATATTATATTTGTAAATGACTAAATGTAAATTTTATAAATATTTCATTCATATACTTTTAAAGAACAGAATGTGTTTCAACTTTAGTTACTGGGAGATATTTTCTCACTTTCACCCCCCAGCAGGGGGTGCAGGAATAGGGTGGTGTCTCACTCACAGACAGACGCACACACTTAGCGCGGAGACCATGCCTGTCATGCGCTGGTGTTTGAGAGACTGAGGGGAGGGAGGGTGTCATGAAACACACACACACACACACACACACACACACACACACACACACACACATTCCTCCACCACTCTGAATCACAGAGTGTCAAAACACAGAGTGTTTAAAAACTTTAAACTTATTTAATCTGAAATGACTGCTTCAGTAGATTTTTAGTAAGATATTTATTTTTGTTTTGAAAAGATATTGTATTAACCATTTCATTTATATACTTTTTAAAGAACAGAATGTGTTTCAACTTTAGTTACTGGGAGATATTTTCTCACTATCCCCATTTATATAGCGTGCTCAGGAATGCCAGGATATCGGATGACACGCACACACTCACAGACAGACGCACACACACAGTGCGGAGACTGTCAACTTTAATCCAATTCTTCACCATAGTGAAACGGTAAGATGATTTTACTTTTGTAATTCTAATCTATTCTAATCTATATGCGACATTAGAAAAATTATTTTCTCACCCCGACACGGAGGGGATTTCCCACACCAAGAAGTTATTTCCCCCGGGGTCAATAGGTCAAAATCAATGGGGCAAAGACAACTGGCAAAGACAACTGGCAACTTGATATATCATACAAAGGTCAATAGGGTAAAGACAACTGTCAACTTGATCGATCGATAGGTCAAAGGTTAATCCCTACATTAAAGGACCTCCGGAACATCCTCCGGAATGTACTGTCAACTTGATCGATCGATAGGTCAAAGGTTAATCCCTACATTAAGCGACCTCCGGAACAACCCCCTCCGGAAGGTCAAAGGTTAATCCCTACATCAAAGGACCTCCGGAACACCCTCCGGAAGGTCAAAGGTTAGCCCCGCCCACCTGTCAATCATAGGGTCATAAATCATTTTGACATAAGGTGAATCGTATAACTACTATTGCATCCCAGTCCACCAAACGCCATTGCTCCACATCAGCGAGTCGTGGTAGCCGCGAGTCACAAACTGGAGGGAGTCGACTCAGTCCTGTCATCGAGTGCTAAACTGTAATGCTTTAATGAAAACAATAACATCCTGTACAGCAACAACTAGTCTGTGAACATTCATTATACAACAGCGCCCTCTTGTGTCCTGGGGATCTTATCATATCATTACAGCGTATGAGTGATCTAATAAATAAAGACAGAAATTTTCCCATTCTATATATATTTAAAGGGCTAGTTCACCCAAAATAAAATGTAAATTGTCATCATTTACTCGTCCTCATGTCATTCCAGACATGTATGACTTTCTTCTGTGGAAACACTAAAGAAGATATTTTGAGAAATATCTCAGTTTCTCTCTGATTGGTTGCCAACATTCTTCAAAATATCTTCTTTTATATTCCACAGACGAAAGAGATGAAGAAAGAAAAATACAGGTTTAAATCTACATGAGGGTGAATCAATTATGACACTGTATATTTTTGGTTGAACTATTCCTTTAAGGCTTTTAACACTTTTGTTTTAGCAACTTCAAAATATTTTGAAAACAAAATTAAATTATACCATCTAAATTATATTAGAAATTATTGAAATCCATAAGCATCAGAGTTTGCCTCGTGAAATCTATTTAACAACTCTTAACAAAGTAAGAGTAAATCATTGTACTTGGAAATAACTCTCTTATTACTGGCTGATTTGGATGGACAGTCGGTGAGTTCGCTGTTTGCTCTGTTTTAAATGTTTAAAATCTGCTTATTGTACTTTTATAGACTATTTTTAGACTTGTGTTTTGTGTGGATCTAGTGATAATGTGAACCTCAGACCCGGCTTTACCTTCACTGAAGCTCATATCAGGGTCACAGCGGTTAAAGACTCCATGTGTGTCAGAGAAGACAGCTGTCTATACCCTCACCAGTCAGCACTTACACTCCAGTGCACACTACAAAGTGTTCAACACCAGTTAGATGATGTGTAAAGGCATGAATAAATCATTTATAAAGCGTTCTGCATCCCCTAATCTAAACTACTCATCACTTGTGAATGTGTTACACATCATTTGAAGAACTTTCTCACCTGTAACAAATGATGTGTATATGTATACAAGTATACAAGTATATTTATAACACGTTCTGCATCCCCTAATCTAAAGTGTAAACTATTCATCACTTGTAAATATGTTGCAAATCATTTACATATCTTCATTTTACATGTTATGTGTGTGAGGTGAGCGTAGAAACCTCATGAGTGTATTAGTGTGTTCTGTGTGAGACTTCTTGTGGCGAATCCAACTCATTTCAAGATATTTCATCACTTTACTCAAGCCTGAACTTTAAAGTGTTCAAAAATAAATCAACACTGTCACCATTTAATCACTTAGTCATTTAATTTGTATATTGTTTCCCAAGGGATAACTCTTTCACATAACATGAAAACTCATCATAAACTGATCATAAACGTAGTCCATTATTTTGTGTATTTTATTCCAAGTCTTCATAAGTTGTATGATAACAGACTTTTATTCTGTAATATAATCATTATACATTAATAATCGTACCTATCCGCCGTCTCATCCATTGGAACTTTCAAAATTGGCATTTCAAACACTTCAATACAGGTTTGCGGCATATAATGAAAGTTACATGACAGTGTTTCAATTAAAACTGTGTCGTTCTTTTTGGGCAACTTTCTGGTCTGTCTATTATTCGTCCCGCACCAATACTGTGTGTTTTAGGCGTCTGTCTTTTAGGCTTGATCCCCAAAAGAGGCACAACTACAACAATGTGTTGTCATGTTTGTCTCAATAATTTGTTCTTCTTTTAGGAAGACATATGGTAAAACGGTTTTTATCCCTCATCAGCAAAATACCAAAATTGTTTAACTTTTTTTTCAATTTACAGTTGACTGGCATGAAGCTCTGAATGGTGCAGGCTGATGGGTCTTTCACTGATTGGTAGCAATCATGTCGTTATCTACATAGCACAGCTGATTGGTTGCTGTTGAATCAGCAGCCAATGAGCTTTCTGCTAAAATGGTCTTTTATTACACATCTCTGCGCATATTGTTTGGTCCGGTTATTAATTCCTAAATGGAGAAATCTTTATAAGTTTAAACTAGCTTCATATAATAAATGTTTTAAACTCGCGTCATGTCAACAGTGCACGAGCGAATCACTGAAGTATATTGTATAAGCAGTGTTTACTGCATGTGTTTATGCAGCGGCGGTCTATTGTATGTCATTGCTGTTTTATATGCTGTTAGCATGGATATCAAAACAGTTAAAGTGATATAAGCATTACACTTTAAATAGCGTTCACCATATATTTGTCACAAACTCACACACGGAAACAGATGATCCAATAGCAGGTATATTTATTAAAGGGTAATCCGTACTCACAACAGTCCAGGCAAATGGTCAAAAAATCCGATAAGTCAATCCAAGAACATAAAACATGAACAAGAACAGGCAGCATACAGGAACAGAAGTGTGCGGACATTAAACAAGGACTCCGTAACAAACACTAACACAGACAGGGATTATATACACACAGAACTAACAAGGTGATGGGAAACAGCTGAGTGCAATAATCAGATAAGTGACAGAACAGAATGAAGGGAATTGTAGTCTAATGTGAATGACACCGTGAGAACGAGGACCTCTAGTGATAACCCAGGGAAACACAACCAGACACTGTGACAGAACCTCCCCTCTACGGAGCGGCTACCAGACGCTCCATGACAGTACACAAGACAACACAAGAGTCCAAGAGGAAGGTGGAAAGTGGGAAGTCCAAGGGAGGGATGGGAGGGCCAGGACCATGAAGGGGAACAAGAACAGGGGGTGATGGCTCAGCCGGCGACCAGGGCGAAGCAGACAGTCCATCGGGCGACCAGGGCGAAGCAGACAGTCCATCGGGCGGCCAGGGCGAAGCAGACAGTCCATCGGGCGGCCAGGGCGAAGCAGACGAAGACCCTTCGGGCGGCCAGGGCGGTGAAGACCCTTCGGGCGGCCAGGGCGGTGAAGACCCTTCGGGCGGCCAGGGCGGTGAAGACCCTTCGGGCGGCCAGGGCGGGGAAGACCCTTCGGGCGGCCAGGGCGGGGAAGACCCTTCGGGCGGCCAGGGCGGTGAAGACCCTTCGTGCGGCCAGGGCGGTGAAGACCCCTCGGGTGGCCAGGGCGGTGAAGACCCCTCGGGTGGCCAGGGCGGTGACTCTGGCTCCGGCTCAGGAACAGACACTGGCTCCGGCTCAGGAACAGACACTGGCTCCTGCTCAGGAACAGACACTGGCTCCGGCTCAGGAACAGACACTGGCTCCGGCTCAGGAACAGACACTGGCTCCGGCTCAGGAACAGACACTGGCTCCGGCTCAGGAACAGACACTGGCTCCGGCTCAGGAACAGACACTGGCTCCGGCTCAGGAACAGACACTGGCTCCGGCTCAGGAACAGACACTGGCTCCGGCTCAGGAACAGACACTGGCTCCGGCTCAGGAACATGCATTAGCTCTGGAACAGACACCGCCTCAGGAACAGACACCGGCTCAGGAACAGACACAAGAAACGTAACAGTCACAAGAACAGACACAAACACAGAAACAAACACTGGCTCTGGCGCTGGAACAGGCACTGGCTCTGGAACAGACATTGGCTCTAGCTCTGGAACAGGCACTGGCTCTGCCTCCGGCTCTGGAACAGGCATTGGCTCTGCCTCCGGCTCTGGAACAGGCATTGGCTCTGCCTCCGGCTCAGGAACAGGCCTTGGCTCTGCTTCCGGCTCTGGAACGGGCAATGGCTCGGCCTCCGGCTCATGAACGGGCACTGGCTCTGCCTCCGGCTCTGGAACAGACACTGGCTCCGGCTCTGGAACAGCAGACACGGGCATGTCCAGGATCCGAGCCAGACGCTCCAGATAGTCCAGATCCAAGAAGGCAGACGGCACTGGCTCTGCCTCCGGCTCTGGAGCAGGCACTGGCTCTGCCTCCGGCTCTGGAACAGGCACTGGCTCTGCCTCCGGCTCTGGAACAGGCACTGGCTCTGCCTCCGGCTCTGGAACAGGCACTGGCTCTGTCTCCGGCTCTGGAACAGGCACTGGCTCTGCCTCCGGCTCTGGAACAGGCATTGGCTCTGCCTCCGGGTCTGGAACGGGCACTGGCTCTGCCTCCGGGTCTGGAACAGCAGACACTGGTTCCGGCTCTGGAACAGCAGACATGGGCATGTCCAGGATCCGAGCCAGACGCTCCAGATAGTCCAGGTCCATGAAGGCAGACGGAACGTGAACAGTCTCTGACTGGGCAGACGGAACATGAACAGTCCTTGACTGGGCAGACGGGACGTGACCATTCTCTGACTGGGCAGACGGAACGTGAACAATCTCTGACTGGGCAGACGGGACGTGAACAGTCTCTGACTGGGCAGACGGAACGTGAACAGTCTCTGACTGGGCAGACGGAACGTGAACAGTGTCTGACTAGGCAGACGGAACGTGAACAGTCTCTGACTGGGCAGACGGAACGTGAACAGTCTCTGACTGGGCAGACGTGACGTGAACAATCTCTGACTGGGCAGACGGAATGTGAACAGTCTCTGACTGGGCAGACGAAACGTGTCTCCTCCTTCTCCGGACCACCGGACTCAGGACCACCGGAACCGGGACCACCGGAACAGGGATCATCTCCCGACTACCTCCTCCACTGTGACCTCCACGGGACCCGCGAAACTTAACCAATCGGGTCCCCTTAAAAAACTCCCTTCTCTCCCGCTCGGTGGCTGGGGAAGAGATGTTACAAAACATACCGCTGGATCTGGGTGTGACGGAGCCCTTCTGTCACGAACTCACACACGGAAACAGATGATCCAATAGCAGGTATATTTATTAATGGGTAATCCGTACTCACAACAGTCCAGGCAAATGGTCAAAAAATCCGATAAGTCAATCCAAGAACATAAAACATGAAAAAGAAAAGGCAGCATACAGGAACAGAAGACATTAAACAAGGACTCCGTAACAAACACTAACACAGACAGGGATTATATACACACAGAACTAACAAGGTGATGGGAAACAGCTGAGTGCAATAATCAGATAAGTGACAGAACAGAATGAAGGGAATTGTAGTCTAATGTGAATGACACCGTGAGAACGAGGACCTCTAGTGATAACCCAGGGAAACACAACCAGACACTGTGACAATATTTAGCAGTATAAATCCATATCGCATTCATTTATTTCCAAGAGCATGTTTTTATTAGCGATGCTAAATGTGTGTGGTTGATTCAAATGCTCGGTGTGTTTGAGTCACGCTAAAAGAACAATCATACAGTTAAACTAGCATAATCTTTATAGTCTGGTGAGTATTTACTAGCATAACCTGAGTGTTATGTAGTTGTGTTTATGCAGCAGCAAATGGTCTATCGTTTGTGTCTCTGTGAGCATGCTGTCTAAGCTATTGATGAGAAGGTTAAAGTAAAAAAGCACTCACATCTCTTCCTGTCGATATCATCATTGTGCAGGTATATGCATATCTGCAGATGCAGCGCTTGTTTTCTCTCTCAACAGTATATCACTTTTATTGTGTGTTTCTCCCATTACCCGGTGCAACTGTGTAGGGTGAAACATTGTGTTATAATTGTGGCAAGGGGGGCGAGAGAGAGAGAGAGAGAGAGAGAGAGAGAGAGAGAGAGAGAGAGAGAGAGAGAGAGAGAGAGAGAGAGAGAGAGAGAGAGACACACACACACACACACACGGGAACTCGTGCACACGGACGGAGAGAAAGAGACAAGGAGAACTATTGATTTGAGTGACTTTATTTTATGCTGTATTGAGCAGGCTCTGTGTACGCAAGCTTTTGTTTCATTGAGAAAGAGTTGAATAAATACCACGAGTTCCCGAACTGCCGACCCATGTTTTCTTCCTTCCACCCCCCCATCTTGTTAACCTTACACAGTAAAACTAACAGTGTTAAACAATCAGTGTTACACTACATTTACTCTTAAGGAGTTGATTTAACAACAAATAGTGAAAGATACCCCCTAGTTTTGGTGAAAATTATCACAGTTAAATTGGTCTTTTTTTTTTTGGCCAGGCAGTGTATTTTATTCAGTTCCCATAAATGTTTTTAATATTTATTCTTTAGTGTCAGTTTTCATTATTGATGAGGTTTTGCTAACATAATTAATTCTGTCTAAACAGTTTGGGACACTGAGCTCTCTTCTATACTACTGCTGTTGCATCTGATCCCACTTCTGCCCAAGGCCGAAAGAGACCAGGAAAGGTGTCGCTTCTCAAGCAGAGGAACATCTTGTTGTCTTCAAGAAGGTTTGTTTTTTTCATCATAGTTTCTTTTATTTAACACATCAGTGATGGTTCTCTTCAGTTTGCTTGTTCTTCTCAGAGTGGACCAAACATTGAGGAGCATCTTGGAAACATCACTGCTAGTGCTCAGCCCTATCTCCTGTCTGTGGGACTCAGAAGAGATCAGTTCACCAGTACTTCATCATCCTCGATCAGCACGCCTTTCCATGCAACTCAACCTCTTCTCTTGGTGCCTTTGACCAACTGTTTAAGGCACACTTTGTTTTTGGTACCTCCTAAAACACTATGCTATACAACATGTACACTTTCATTCAGACCACTGTGTACAACATAGATGTTGGCGAAGTGAAAGAGTCCTCGTGTTGCTGAGGTCAGAGCAAGGCTGCTTAGCTAGATCCCTTACGTTTTTCTGCCCCCATGAAGTGTTTGCTTGTCAAGCTGATTTAAATGGTTCAAAAATGCTTCTTAGGCTCTTCAGATTAGTTCATGGTTTTGTTCCTGGAAAGAATCTTCTCCTTAAATGCACAGAAGCAGGTTGTGGTTCTGTGTTCGATACTTTTCCAGGTTTTAGGAAACATCTGAACACAAAACACGCTGAGCAAAGTGACAGTGAGCATAATGTTGACACCACTGATAGCCATGAGACTGCCAAGGCAGATGGACAAAGTAGTTCTGAAGTATTTGATCAGATTGGCAGTGCCGGAGAGGTGGCCATAACATCTGTATTGTTAACGTCAAATAAGAGCACTTTCAATATGTGTGTGTCTGCTGTTGCACAACTAAAAGTTGCTGGATTAAGTCAATCTGCTATAAATGGTTGTGTTTCATCTATGGAGGAAATGGTTTCTGAGATTCATAGTCAGGCCCAGGATGCAGCTTTGCTCCGCCTGCCTTCACAGGACACTGCTACTAAAAGAAAGATAAAACATTCATTTCAAAACTTGGAAAATCCATTTACTTTGTTCAATTCTGAAGCCAAACGAAAGAGACTCTTTATGGAAAAGTGGGGAATTATTGAACCAAGCGAAATCGAGCTTGGCACAAGATTTGACAGCAGGAGAAATAAAACCACAGGAACATTTGATCTGGTTGTTGTAACTGATAAATTTGCTTATATTCCCATTTTAGAAACACTGAAGGCAATTTTACAAAATCCGCAACTTATTGATTTGTTTAAACCCAGGCATGTTCCAGAAGAAGGCATTTATGTTGACTCAATTGATGCAGCATATTTTAAAAGTAATCCTTTATTTTATACAGAAAAGGATGCCTTACAAATTCAAACACTGGCATCTTTTGCTTTTACTTTTGCAGATTGTCAACATTGTATTTTCACCAGTCCTAAGAGAAGGCATGACCATTTATCTTACATTTTTAATAATTGAACATCACCAGCTATTCAAAAAATAATTTCCTGAAAGAAATCTTATGCCAAAGCATCATATAATGATACATTACCCACAGTGTATAAGAACAATTGGACCAATTCTTCACACGTGGTGTATGCGTTATGAAGCTAAACACACATTTTTTAAAAAACAATTAAAAAGTTTCAAAAACATCACCAAAACACTAGCCAAAAAGCACCAATTTTGTATTGCGGCGTACTGGGAGTCTTTTAGCCAGTACAGATTGTCTCTTGGCCAGGAAAAATGGTAGATCTCTGTGAACTTAAATGTGGCCGAGAGATCGCTTCCAGACTAGCAGAGGTAATGTCAGAAGCTGTCTATTCTGTAAAGTGGATCAAACACCACGGCACAGAGTATCGCCCTGACTTTATTATCTGTACAGAAGTAGCGTGTGAGATGCCAGTGTTTTGTAAGATCAAGACCATTGCTGTGAAAGACGAAAATGTGTTGTTGTGTGGAAACTGATGGAAACTATATGTTCTGATGACCATTACCATGCATTTACAGTCGGACTGCATCCAGACAGAGTTTTTAAGGTAGTGAATGTTAATGAGCTGTTCTTTCAAACCATTTGATCTTCAGATGAAATATTGTACAACAGATTCTGCACTGCATGTAGTGCCGTATTGCCATTTAATGCAGATGTGATGTATTTTTGTTCATGTATGAGTGTTTCCTGAGCCTGAATGTTGTTTTAATAAATGTTTTAAATGTGACATTGTTGAAGTTGTTTTTTTTGTTTTGAAAACTTGTTTTAAGAGTTAATTTGACATTGTAGAAGATTAATTGTTTTACTGTACTTACACCACAAAGAGAAATACTGACACTTACTCGCTGTTGCACCACAAATGGGTTTTAAGAATTTTACTCTGGGTGACAATTTTTCACTACTAAAAATTTAAATAAACTCTACATTAGTGAAATATTAACACCAATAAGAGTTAATTTCCGATTTGTGTTAAACTGTGGTAACACTGTTCAGTGTAGAGCAGTGTTGAATTTTTACTCAAAATAGAGTTAATTTTTACTCTGAAAATTGAACACCATGACTAGAGTCAATTTATCACCAATTCTGAGTGGGACCAAAAACACTCGGACCAAGTGTTAAATTTAACTCTTATAGATCTAATTTAACACTGCAAAATGTACCACAATAATGTATAGTAGTAATCTTCTTTTCAGCTGTTGCACAACAGCTTTATTGCCATTGGGTGTACAGCCGGTAAATGATCAGTTTGGTTGTTTGTGTTGAAGATCTGGCCTTTTCTCTTGTCTCCTGCTCTGTTGGGGGTTAATTCATGTGTGTTACATGAGCAGCATCAGAAGCGTGTCTTACATGCTCACAGTAATGTCTGTGAAGTCTCTGTACTCGCTCTCAGCAGCAGATCTATTCCACCAACACCAAACACATTAATATTGCCATATCCATTACCATGCACATCTCTATTACCATATTAATCTCCCTAGAGCTGTCATGACAGAAATATATATATATATATAGAATTATTTATGACAGTGTTGCAGGTCCTGGGTATTCGGTTGCCTGTAAGAAGTAAAAACTTAACAGTAAATAAGAGAGAGAGGAAAATAGGTTGTTATTCAAGCGGACATGTTAATAAAACATTTCAGAGTCATTAAGAC
Organism: Siphateles boraxobius; assembly: GCF_051911475.1. Lineage (NCBI taxonomy): Eukaryota > Metazoa > Chordata > Actinopteri > Cypriniformes > Leuciscidae > Siphateles > Siphateles boraxobius. The sequence goes on along the minus strand of NW_027509198.1, from coordinate 110,153 downwards.
AAACTCAGTAACAGTATTCATAAATATGTTGAAATAAATATAACCATACAAATCTTTATAATGGCAATGAATAAATAAAACAAAGCCAAACTTAATATCCACAAATGATCATTGTAACTCTTTCACACACCAGACTGATCCCAGGTAAGTTTACCTCAAATACACTCTTGACTTTATCCTCATGTTTAACGGCGTTACCGTTCTTGTTCTTGTGCACACATAAACCACAAAGTGTTCATTGCGTTAGACTGACCAGAACAATTTCATGTTGCTTTGATTTTGTTCACAATTTTCTGAAACACGTTTTACCACGATTTGATTTTTTAACATCACCATTCTTTTATAATTATAATTATGTGCATGTTTGTTTGCCTTTGTCGTTTTCTATTTCCACTTTGTCAGGAAATCTGTTTCCTACATTTAGCTGTAATGCTAGTGAGCTCTTGGTATTCTCCACATCTTTGTTCGTATACAGCATTTGGTTGATTAAATCAAATGATGCATAAATCCGCCGTATTCACACGAGTCATTTACATAGTATATTATCCTAGTTTATATACTACCGTAAATATTATTGGGGCAGTAAGCGAAGATAAAATGCGCCGCAATAATCTTTGAAACATTTAATCTCGTAAAACATCTATATAGTGTTTGGAATAATTTAATATCATTTAATATCATTTAAATGTTTTACCCCCCCCACAGAACCAGGGTTAAAGGTTGTGTCATATACTCTCACTGAATGTGTTAAAGCAGTGTTTTATGAATATTGAAAGCGTCAGATTCTCTCTAGTTGGCTCAAACCTACAGGCTCTACTGATTTGGTGTTTAAATAAGGTTTAGGAGACAGTCTGCAACTCTGGTGTTACAATGGCTACTCCACAAACTCCTGAAACAAACAGAGGATTCAATTGAACAAGCTTCTTTATGAAGATGAGGATTTTATGAAACAGGAATTTCTGATGGCAGGTGTTTATGTAAGGTTATGTTAGGTGTTATCAAATGCCCTTCTTTATGAAGATGAGGTACATCATCAGTATCCAGAGCTCATGATTACATCGGCACATTTGGGTATAAATTCCATAAATAGTATTCCTCTCTATAAAAATTTGACACTATATAACTCCTAACACAAATTAAGACATAACTGTCACTATAAGTTTCTCAGAATAAAATAGTGATCAAATACTGAAACTTGAGTCTTATATGTTTTTAATGATGTGTAGTTTGTCAAAAGGGCCGGAGGGAAGCTTTCAGAGGGGACAACGAACTGTTGGGCTCAGTGCATCATGGGAATTATCTGGGGATATTGGAGCTTATTGCACATTTCGACCAATTTTTAAAGGACCACCTTGTGAAGCGTGGCAACAAGGGGAAAGGTAAGCCCTCATACCTCTCTTCCACTGTGTGTGATGAGTTTATTGCATTGATGGGTGACAAAACAAAGCAAGTTATTGCAGATGAAATTAAGCCGTCGAAATGTTTCTCTGTTATCGTTGATTCCACCCCAGATCTTGCGCATGTGGATCAGCTGACATTCGGTTGAAAGGTTCATAGGATTTGAGCCCATCCACAGCCACACAGCCTTAGTTTAGCTGAATCCGTGATTAGCATGGTGCGAAACCTTGGACTGGACTTGGCGAACTGTCGTGGGCAAAGTTATGATAATGCTAGCAACATGTCTGTCAAGTACAACCGACTCCAAGATCAGTTAAAAAAAGAAAACCCACTGATCCACTAAACACCGTGTGCCGCCCACTCCTTAAATCTTGTGGCTATTAATACTATGGAAGACTTTTTTTGAACTTCTACAGTCTCTGTATACATTTTGCAGTGCTTCAACCCATCGCTGGAATATAGTTTTCAAAAACAGCGACTATGACATTAGCCATACGTTAAAATCCCTCTGCGATGCCAGGAGGAGCTGTAGAGCAGACTCAACGAAAGCCCTATGCAGAAATTATACAGCAATTAGAGACTCATTGGCCAAAATAGCCTCGGACTGTGACGGAAAGAACCAAACCAAACGCGAGTTCTCTGCGCTGAATGCTAAACTTGATACACCTGAGAGTGCAATGATGACCATTTTGTGGGACAGAATATTGGGAAGATTTAAAGCAACCAGTGACAAACTTCAACAAGTGACATAGATTTAGCAACGGCTGTGTGGCTTTTACAGTCTCTGCTCTCCTATGTTGGCGTTACGAGACCAGTTTGCAGATCTGGAAGAATCAGCACGATCTGTCAGCGCTACACACGACTATCAGTGTGACATTTCACGCAGGAGAAAAAGAAAGATGAGGACGTCATCTTTACTAATGCCAGTCCTAAGATTCAAAGTTGAAACATATTATGTAATTATGTAATGTGAGCTCTTTGGTGTTTTATTTGACAGGGACTATGACGAGTGTGATGTGTGTGAACGAGCTGCGAGGCCCATATGGAAAAGGTTTGCTAAAAACACCTGTGATTCTTATGTTCCAACAGAATATTGTAAGGTACATATATGCTGCAAAAACCACTTATATAAATTGCATAATATTAATGTATTTTTAATCATATATGTCATCATATATGTCCTATGTATAACTAAAGCCATATAGATTTTCATGATGTAAAAACAGGAAAATAATGCTAATTTAATATGAATGTCCAGCATATCTCTTCAGACGTGTATAAAACACAGTGCGGTTTACCAATCAGTATAAGGCTGTACTTCACTCATGATCTTGCTCTTATCTTGTCCTAAGTGGAGCCCTATGCCTATAGTCAATCATGGTCATATACTATATAATCAACCTCAGATCAAACACAACATTTAAACTACACACGCATAATACAAAATTATTTATTAGAGTGCATTCTACAAGATACAGTTGAATATTTCACATATCAATAGTTTTCATTTTAAATCCTGCTCCACCAGATTTCATTTTCATTTGTGACAATTTCTCTAAACTTTATCACAGTACTAAGTTTATACAACAGTGCTATTCTTAACCTACAAACATAAAACTTTCCTAAATGTCGAAGATATTCTTATGCATATCACCACCAGAGTTCATGCCACATATACAAAAATATATTCCAGCCAATATTCAACATATTAATCACTGCTCTACAAACATATATAACTCAACTTTGTTCATTTGCAATAATATGTTATGATTTGTTCACAAACAACAGGCTCAGACAGTTCACAATTAATGTAAATACACGGTCTCACGATGTAATTGCTGTCAACCGCTCTTTCAAATCCTGTAGGAAAATGAACAGTCCTCATAAAAGTCAGTGATATTTCGACAGTACATCCTGGAACCCGGTTCTGCACTGTACAATTCACACATTTACCAACTGCATATAAGTGATGTTGGTCATCAAAACATCAAATCTCTATGAAACACATATAAACAAATGACACAAAATGTGTATAAATCATAGATCAATCCTATATGACTTTAATTTGACTAGCATGCGATTCAATATATAATATCAGTTATTTTCTGATTGCTATTTAGTATAAAAGTGGCCATAATCGTCTGATTTTGTATAGGACATGTATTGGGCTTACATGAAACACAGAAGGTAATTCTGGCCGATGTAAGTAAGGAAGATATATAATTGCTGTATATGAACCATGCAGGTTTTTTCATATGTCTGAGCTCCACTTCTCCGACAGACCGAGATGCGTCTCTAGCTGACGAACTCAGTTCACTCACTTTGTGTCGAGTGACACTTCCACTGCTCAGTTCTGCAGATTCTGGAAACGAATGGCCTTAAGACAACATTTCCCAATGTATATGTGTCACTCAAACTGTTCTTAACACTGCCTGTCTCTAATTGTGAGGGTGAGAGGTCATTTTCTGCTCTAAAACCAGTTAAAAATGTGTTAAGGACCTCAATGTCACAGACAAGACTTTCTGCACTTTCTTTACTGTCTACAGAACATGAAGTGGTTGAAGGTTTGGATTTGGATGATATTGTGCACCAGTTTGCATATTTAAAGTCTATAAGGAAGGCCACTGAGTATAATCTGCTATAAGAAATTACTTCTTATCTTTGATAGAGTTTACACAATTTAAGTCAAGAAGGCCAGTGTCTTAAGGAAGATAATAAGGACTGATAGTTGTGGTATAGGCAAGGAAAAGGAAAAGACGAGTATTAGCCTAATATGAAATGTTGTGTAGACTATGAGTTATTCACATATAGTCTGGAATCAGTGTGTTGTTAGGCTCAGCTTTTAAAGCAAAGATAAGCCATTAGGCCTAATAATTAAAGGTTTGTGTGTTTATGAGTTCAGTCTTGAAAGGAGGCCAGTTGTAAGGCCCATTTGTTCAAATAAAATAATAAGAATATATAGTAGTGCATCAACATAAGATGTTGATATAGTTGATATCTACATGCAACAGTGTAGCCAATGTTCACTTTTACTCCATACACACTAATATCCTGATTCATGGCTGGTGATAATTTCACATTTTAGCATTTTAGAAATGATCTCTGGTTTTTCAGAAACTTCACGTTTCTGCAGATCATCACGTGACTTCACGAGTGATTCCAGCTGCTTTTATTAGACAGAGGGTTGTTATTAATGTATGCTATTTTTATTTTATATGAACATTTGTATCATGTCAAGTAAAAATGACGTGTTATTTGCAAAATAAAATGAGAAGTTTGTATTCCTCTAGGGGGCGCTGTGCGGTTCATTGAGCTCAATCCTGCATTGAACCCCGTACAAATATCTCGACGTCTTTCTTTTTCTCTCTCTTTTTTGTCTAAGACTGATCTAAAGTTGTGGAGCTTATCAGTAAGCTTCAGGCTTTAGTCTAAATCATGTACTGTTGTCCAATATGTAAAAGCGAGATATCTCTGAGATCAGGAGTAATCTGGCATCTTCTCCACACACATTCCCTGTCTGATGGACAGGACTACACCATATGTGACCCAGCCTGTGAAAAACCAGCTAGAGTTATTTTTCTGTGATTCTCTGTTTTCTACATAAAATCATCCTACATAATGTAAAGAACATTCTGTGAAAATATAACCTTGATATCTTTAATATTGACTGAGTAAGGCTATGTCCAAGATTTGCTTTCGGGTTCAGAAAATCATGTTTTTGAGAAATTCCAATTTAAAAACAAGTTTATTTTTAAAACTGCTACACATTTGATCCATAATTATGCATATGTGCCAGATACCACATTAAAGCTGAGATTCTCCCCTTTTTAATGATATTTGACACATTTATTTTAAAATGCTTAAAGTTTTGTAAAACAGGCCTATTTATTATGATGCGCATGTCCAAAAAGCTAAAAGCATAAAAACATTGAAAGGAATGGGGAACACAAGAGCTTGATTGTAGAAACAATTACCATTTCAATTCAGTGGAATGATTTGTGTAACTTTATTAGTAAAATGAAATATCTGTGAAAAAAATGTCAATAATATACCAATGAATTATCATATAACATTTCGGTAGAAAATCTCATTCTCGTATTGGGCCACGGTGTAACATTGAGTAAATCTGGAGTAAAAAATTAATAAATAAATTCAATAGATAGTTTATCCAAAAATTACAATTCCTTCATCATTTACTCACCCTCATGTTGTTCCAAACCTGTATGAGTTTCTTTCTTTTGCTGAACACAAAATAAGATATTTTAAAGGATGTTGGTAACCGGACAGTTGACGGCACACATTGACTTACACAGTAGGAAAAAAAACACTATGAAAGTCAATGTGTGCCGCCGACTGTCTGGTTACCAACATCCTTTAAAATATCTTATTTTGTGTTAAACAGAAGCAAGAAACGTATACAGGTTTTGAATAACATGAGTATAAGTAAATCATTTTAGGGTGAACTATCCCTTTAACGGGTCAGTCTCAAACTTTGTACACATTCCTTATATTGTCTAGATGCAAAATATTTGATAATCTCATGGATTCTATTCACAAAAGTATTCAATTTTGTCATTATAAAGTCTAAAATGAATATTAAGATGAGAAATAAGAGTATGTACATAAGCAGGTCCTCAGAGACTACACAGTCAATGAAGCGAAGCCAGTTTAATGTTTTTGGCAGGACCATGTGGGGTGTTTCCTGGTCTTCAACACATGTGTGTGTGTGGAGCAGGAGTCAGCACCTCTGCAGTGTTTTCATCACTCTGAACCTTCTTCTGCATTATTGGATTAGGACATATAGCAGATCTCTACGTCTTTCTGACACAAATCCCCGAATCTGGTTGAAGAGGAACATGTTCCTCTCGTTGCTCAGTCCTTCTGGTACCAGAGTGGCCGGTTTCTCACAAGGCACGTCATCTGGTGCCACACTGGTGCGGCTTGTGTGTGACTGGCTCTGACTGGGAAAGGATCTTCTCATTACACTTACATCCACTCTGGATTCAATGTGATGATTGACAGCAGCTTTCTAAAAAACTGAAACATTTATATTACACATTTAAAATGGATAATGAAGCATTTTATATGAAAATATCAGTTTTTCAGTTTGGTCAGACTTGAGGGGAGGGCATAGGGACAAGAAACAGGTCTGGCTATAGAGATTGCTAATGTGACGTCATCGTGACGTATTACCAGTGGTGAACGCAAAGCATTTTGGGAATCCGCGGCACAAACAGAAGGCGCCAGACTTGATTGCATGGAGGGAAGAACGCAGTGTTCAAGATGCCGTCTACCTGCTGTGTTATAAATTGCAATAGTCCTTCTTGTTTTGAAAACGAACGTTAAGGGTTGTTTTAAGGACATGTTTGTGTATGCTCGTAGACAGCCACTCTGAAGCGGTCAGAGGCGATTCTAAAAGAGTCAAAAACTCGAGACAGGACCATCGTCACAATTCTACACACCACTCTAACTTAGTTCATCCAAAACTAACTAGAAAATAGACTCAAAGTGCTAAATACCTGAATTATCCTTTAAGAACGGATCAATATATTTGTTTTCCTTAATTTTAATTAACCCTAACTTTATTCATGTCACAGTGTCTGGTTTGTGTTCCCCGGGTGTCCACTAGAGGTCTCTTCCCCATACTGTCACCATTCACACTGGAACTGCATCCCCCACAATCCTTGTCTGTACCAATCACTGTTCATTGCACTCAGCTGTTCCCCGTCATCATTGTACCCAGCTGTTACCTGTTATTCATTGTTAGTTCTTTGTTTTATACCCTGTCTGTGTCAGTGTTTGTCATGGAGTCCTTGTTTGATGTCCGTGCACTTCCATGTTTCCATGCCTGTACTGTTTCGTGTTTTCTGGACTGCCTTTGTTGGATTTTGACCTTTTGCCTGACTTGGATTATGATTACGGTTTACCCCAATAAATTGCTATTGGATCTTACATTTCCTGTGTGTGTGTCCGTGACAGAAGGACTCCATCATTTATAGATCCAACATTATGGGGTTTCGTATCCTTTCCCCCAACACGGAGAAGGAGAGGAGGGGACGAGTCAAGAATTTGATGACACTACGTCAGCAGGGCCAGACGGTGGGTTGTCTGGCTCAGACATTTTTGACTCTTTCAGGAGGCATGGGATATAATGATGCAGCTTTGAAAGACCTTTTTAATTGCTGCCTTGATGATCCCTTGCCAGCCTGGGAAATGAGGGGACTGGAGATACTGGACTTTGACGGCTTTGTCGGATATCTTCATTCCCGCAGCAGGTGGGATATATCAGTTGGGCTTAGATTTCCAGAAGGAGTGGCCGACTCGTTGCCGGTGTCACCAGACAAGATGGCTTCCACACTGGAGCTTCCTACCGTCATTCCACCGCCTCACCCTTCACAGCTGGTTCAGGTGGTCCCTAAACGGAGGAGGAAAAGGAGTATTTCCTCCGTGACTGTTCCGGTGGTCCCGAGTCCGGTGGTCCCTGTTCCAGTGGTCCCGAGTCCGGTGGCCCCAGTTCCGGTGGCCCCAGTTCCAGTGGTCCCGAGTCCGGTGGTCCTAGTTCCGGTGGTCCCGAGTCCAGTGGTCCGGAGACGGAGGAGGAGGAGAAAGGTCTCCTCAATGACTTGTCTGGTGGCTCCTAACCCAGACACCATTCCAGAGGTGACTGCCATCCCTGACGGCGCCACCCAAGCGTCTCGCCCTGACGGCGCCACCCAAGCGTCTCGCCCTGACGGCGCCACCCAAGCGTCTCGCCCTGACGGCGCCACGCAAGCGTCTCGCCCTGACGGCGCACGCAAGCGTCATGCCCTGACGGCGTCACCCAGACGCCTCGCCTTGCCAGCTCCGCTCAAGCTGCTCGCCAGCGCTCTCCCAGAGCCTTCACCGCTGGTCCCGTTCAGCCCAGAGCTTTCATCGCTGGTCCCGTCCAGCCCAGAGACTTCACCGCTGGTCCCGTCCAGCCCAGAGTCTTCACCGCCCTGGCCGCCCGAGGGGTCGTTCACCGCCCTGGCCGCCCGAGGGGTCGTTCACCGCCCTGGCCGCCCGAGGGGTCGTTCACCGCCCTGGCCGCCCGAGGGGTCGTTCACCGCCCTGGCCGCCCGAGGGGTCATTCACCGCCCTGGCCCGCCCGAGGGGTCATTCACCGTCCTGGCCGCCCGAAGGGTCATTCACCGCCCTGGCCGCCCGAGGGGTCATTCACCGCCCTGGCCGCCCGAGGGGTCATTCACCGCCCTGGCCGCCCGAGGGGTCATTCACCGCCCTGGCCGCCCGAGGGGTCTTCACCGCCCTGGCCGCCCGAGGGGTCTTCACACTTTAAAAAAGATGACCGTCTTAATGAGTGAGTTATTGAGTCATTTATTCAAATGATTCGTTCAAACGGCTGAATCGTTCAGGAATGAGGCAGTTGTTTAATGGCTCATTGAATCTTTGACTCAACCGATTCATTCAAAGTGCTGAATCATACAGTAATGCAGTTATTTGTTCCGGTGAGCTGCGCTGTGGTTCTGCTGTGATCTTTGTTTTGAACTATTTTCGCTGCTCGGACAAAAACAGTCAATATTGTGTCTAAAATGTAAATGACTTGATATTAATTACTTGTTTATTGAACTGTCATATGAAATCAGTGTCACGTTTTCAATTGTGATGGTATTCAGCACTCGTGATCTTGTGATGTTGCTTAACTGTAACATATCATATGTTATAAATATATAAACCCCGCATGAATTTTTTAACCGCTGTATGTTCATTAAGTTTCCTTGTGTGAACTGCGCTCATTGTTTACATTTCTCCTCATAAGCCTCGCGAGCCTCATTTTTATTAAGACTTTAAAGGGTAACTACTCCACCCACTGGTAATATTTGAAAAATACAGAAAAAGTGGGCAGAGCCCAGCGGAGGGGGGCGTGCACCTGAGACGCATCCCTCTGTATGGAACTTTTCTACGTCACCAACAACCACCCTTACGTCACGAACCACCCATACATCCAATAGGAAAATTCAACTGCAGTAGCCACCGTTCAACCTGAAGAGGGCAGCACTCAGACGTTTTTACACCATATATTGTAGAATTAAAACACTTTATACACAAATGTCAAAAAAGTTACTCGAATCAATGAACAGTAGGCTACTAAAAAAGCCCCATTCTTACAGATCATTAACTAAAAAAAGTTGGTTTAGGGTTTAGTTACCCTTTAAAAAATAATTCTGCATCTATTTTTAGCTTTGCAGTTTGAATGATAACCTCTATGAACAAATGACGGAGTATGTTTTTATGTTTCCACTGTTCGATCACCTCTCTCTCTCTCTCTCTCTCTCATACACAAACACGCACACACCACTGATCAAAATAGAATGTAATGAGAACTGTCAATCAAGGTACAAGGATGTCCCTGTGGTTGTGATTACGATGAAACTGACCGATCTTAAGAGGGTCAGTGCCCTCCTTGGTTCCGCCCCCAAATTGTCAAAAGTCATGTAGACTCGAGGGAGCAGAAATCCACTGCGCGAGCAAAACAGCAGTCCGCGAGCAGAAGCCCGCTGCGCGCGAGCAGGATTCCACTGTACAAGCAGAGTTAACCTATGAGAGTATGCCAGGCGCTCGCTCGCAGCTACCTGTACACCTCTCGGTTGTTGAATTTGTGCGCGAGTACTTTTATCATGCCAGCTGAAGGTTCATTTTTGCGCGTGTGAAATAACATAATGTGCTCGTGAGCATGTCTTACACACTCATAACTTTTGACTAAAAAATAACGCCATACTGGGGATATAGAGGAGCAAACTGCAACACTGCAGTTCGGGGTGGGGGAAGGAGGGATTACAATAGAATTTTATTGAGAAACAGAATTTTCTCAAGTGTGTTGGGGTTTAGACGATTCCTCTTCTTGGACAAAACCTCTCCAGCCTCGGAAAATATCCTTTCACAAGGAACAGAGGATGCAGGGGAACATAAAAATGCCAGTGCCAGCTGGTATAAATGAGGATACTGATGCTTCTGTTGAGGTCAGACTGGGAGGATCTCCTCTTACTAGCGGCTCCATTACCAGGAGAAAGGAAGAGTCGCAAAAAGCAAACAAATCCAAAAGGGCGATCCAAAACAAAAAGCAGTCCAGATCCAAAAATCCAAAGCAATCCAAATAATCTTATCTAATTAATATAACAAGACTGTAATATAGCTACTATAATTAATAATAACAATATACTATAAGTCTTCTAACCGGATATAATGTCATAATATACAGCCCTAACACATATATGACTCAATAACGACAATGACAATGAGAGTTCTCTAACCCTGGATTTCCACAACTGCGGGACGGCTGCGGATCGGCTCCGCTGCGTGTCGGCTCCGTGCATCGCCGTCCTTCAATACCTACCAGATCCGGATTTGTTGCGGAGCGGCTGCGGCCATGACTGACAGCTGAAGTCACGAGGACACACGATATCTCGCGAATTTACATATGATCACGCGATATAACAGGATGTAGTTTCTATAAACAGAACCACAAAACCAGCAACAGTTTGTTTCCATCCAGAGGAGAACAGGGGAAACAATTCTGTGCTGATCTCCCTTTTTTGTGGAGGTTATTGTGATTCTAGTACAATATTTATAATTATATAATCAACTTATAAAATACTAAATGTTTATTTTGGGTTCCTTTTTGAATGCATTGGGAAAGTAGTATGCTGTGTAAATAAAGTTAACTATTGTTCTTGTTGGAAAAGGAAAAAGTATATTTTTATTTAGTAAATTACCGGATGTTTTATTGTGTTTCTGTGCTTGACTTCCTGCGGCGCTCTCCGGCATCCGGCAAAAATAGAAACTCTGTGTATCTGCTCCGGAGGGCTGCGGTCGCCGGACCTGGGACGGAGTCGGAACGCAGCCGTTCCGCAGTCAGTGAAAATACACACATTGGCCCTCATTTATCAAAAGTACGTACACCAAATTTCCAGCGTACACCTGGCGTACACCCAAAACCATGGTGACTTTGATATTTATCAATATGGACGTTGGCGTATGGCACGCTCAAATCCTACGCCAGGTCAGGAGGTGGTGTACATGTACGCACGTTTTGAGTTAGTGCGGAAATGCGCAGAAAAACAATTCCTAACACCACAAAACGCACTGACAAACTAAAAGATATGAGGAGCTCTTTTCCAAAACGATATACACGCCATTTTTAAAAATAAATTTGTATTTAATTTCTATTAATAAACTAGTGTTGTGTCTGCAAAGATGAAATTGATGATCACCATCTCCGTAGTGAACGCACCTATAGAGAGAGTAGCCTATTTCTCTTCGTTTATAATTGTTTCGTTTAAAGATATTTCAAGCTTTCTTTATATATATATTTCTCATGTCTGTGAGGCATATACTGAGTTTCGGTTAATTTGTAATGAGATGCGCTCCAGTTAACGTGCAATGCAAGGGACCGCGCCCGCGCCTACATGTCATGACTCATGATTATATTGTCTGCTATTGGCTTCTTATTTATTAAATCCAGGCAATTGGTTGATAAAAAAAAAATATTAAAATTAAGATACAATTTATACAAAACGAAATTCACTTTAAAAAAAGGCTTTCTACAAAACAAAACTTAATTAAGTGGCCAAAATCATGTCTGAGCATGTCTCCCGATATATTGCGCATCCTATCTTAGCCTATGTTCACTTTTCATAATCAACATAGATGGGGAAAAAATAACATTATTATTTTTTAACAAATATGAAACTAAATGCACTTAGTTAATGGCTACAACACGTAGCCTAATAGTAGGCCTGAATATTATTATCATTACTTTTTTCAAGTTCGGCACAAATTAGCCTACTATTAGCCTAAATGTGTTACTAAATGATTTGAATGTATTTTTAACATTGTTGTATTTAAGGACTGTATTTGTGTGTTATTTTTAAATTATTTGTTTTATGTGGTGGATAATATTGGAACGTGATATTGGAAATATTTATTTTATTTTTACTATTTAATTTATTTTACTATTTATTTTGTTTGGCTTTTATTTATTTCATGCAGTTGCACTTATTTAATTTATATTAATTTATAGTATGAGTCCGTGATTATATGTTGCATGTTCTCTTCTTGTTGTTTTTGTTGTTGTTTTTTTAGACAAAAAATGGATGGATTTATAGCGTTTTGAAAAAAAAAATACAATCACTTTGAATTTATCATCAACAATATTGTTGTTTGATTTAATAATAATTTTTCATGATGGTGATGGTCTCGATCTCCAGAGAAGTGTCTCCTCTTTGCCGTCTTCCGTGTGGCCATGGCGTAAAATGAGGGCGTGGGGGAAGCGGATACTTGAATATATAGGGGCGTGTTATTCTAATGACGATCGTTTTCAGCCGCGGCATTTATCAAGGGCAGGTATTGCGTACACCTGGATTTCAAAGGTACGCACAGCTTCATAAATCAGGCGGTGATAGGAGTGTAAGCATAATCTTACGCCAACATATACGCCCGTTTCTACGCAAGAATGATAAATGAGGGCCATTGACTTTAATGGAAACCTATTGACACCGCCGCCATTCCGGAGCGAATCCGCAGCCGTTCCGCAGTTGGTGGAAATTGGGGGTAACTCTCTGACTCTCTGACACACTACACCTGCGTCTACTACTCCTGACAACAGCCACAAGGTGGCGCGAGTTTCGAACCCCCTTTATCCGGAGCGACACTCAGACCGAACCGATGACGTATCCACACAAACCGAGGCCTCGTTTGTCATTAGTCACGCGATTTAACAACACAAACCTCGAATCGCGGCTTCATCTGGCACGCCCACTTTTTCTCGACACAAGCTCCGACGTCTCGGTTCAAATGTCACATCATCACTACTGCCAGCCTTGTTGGTTCTGCCCGCGGAGGATTTCTCTCTGTTTTAAAAAACGCAATATCGATTTTTTTTAGTTTTTTAGTTTACGTGCAAAAATATTCATGGTAAGGCCGTGGTTCATGTTTATGTTGTGTTTAAATCCCTACCACTAGATGGCTATGCTGAGACACACCACTAGTGTCCTCGCCTAACAGTGTCTAACTTTTTGCTAGAAACTAACAACATAGCTATGGCTGAACCGCGTGTAAGACCGGCTCCCGCTGCATTCCCTGCTGAAGTGTGGAATCATTTTGGTTTCCAGAGTAAAGAGGGCACTACCGATATCGACAAGAACCATGCAGTTTGTAAACTGTGTCTGGGAAAAATCAAGTACTCTGGTAATACCACGAATTTGAGGTCACATTTAGCAACACACCATTCAGACACTCAGTTAAGCGAACAGCAAGCTAAACGAGTCGACCCCTCACAACCCAGCCAACATGTATATGTGGGCCCCACATGGTTTATTCTTGGGCTACATGGGTATCAAGCGGGCATGGTCCCAAAATGGGCATCTTATCTGGGGCCCACTTGGGTCAGCTAAGAAGGTCCCACATGGGCAAAAACAGGTGGGCTCCCTATATGGGTCCTAGTTGGGTCACTAATGGGAAATGAGTGCATGGGCTCAAAATGGGAAACACAAGTGGGGCCCATCTGGGTTCATCAAATGGGTTAGACATTGGCAAACACAATCAGTCCCATATAGGCTACCTACATGGGCCCAAGCTAGTAACCAGATAGGTAATCTCTATATGGGTTATGAATGGGGAAAACATATGTGGCCCGCTTGACCAAACCATATGGGTCAGACATGGGCAAACACTATCAGTCCCATATAGGCTGCCTACATGGGCCCAAGGTAGAACCCACATATGTAATCTCTATATGGGTTATGAATGGGAATAATATATGGGGCCCACTTTGATAAACCGTATGGGTCAGACATGGGCAAACACATTCAGTCCTATAGGCTGCCTACATGAGCCCAAGGTGGTAGCCACATAGGTAATCTATATATAGGTTCTGAATGGGGAAATACATATGGGGCCCGCTTGGCCAAACCATATGGGTCATACATGGGCAAACACATTCAGTTCCATATAGGCTGCCTACGTGGGCCCAAGGTAGTTCCACATAGGTAATCTATATATGGGTTATGAATGGGGGAAACATATGGTGCCCACTTTGATAAACCATATGGGTCAGACATGGGCAAACACAATCAGTCCCATATAGGCTCCATACATGGGCCCAAGGTAGTACCCACAGATAATCTCTATATGGGTTATGACTTGGAAAAACATATGGAGCCCACTTTGATAAACCATATGGGTCAGACATGGGCAAACACAATTAGTCCCAAATAGGCTGCCTACATGGGCCCAAGGTGGTACCCACATAGGTAATCTCTATATAGGTTATGATTTGGAAAAAAATATGGGGCCCACTTTGATAAACCATATGGGTCAGACATGGGCAAACACAATTAGTCCCAAATAGGCTGCCTACATGGGCCCAAGGTGGTACCCACATAGGTAATCTCTATATAGGTTATGATTTGGAAAAAAATATGGGGCCCACTTTGATAAACCATATGGGTCAGACATGGGCAAACACAATTAGTCCCAAATAGGCTGCCTACATGGGCCCAAGGTGGTACCCACATAGGTAATCTCTATATAGGTTATGATTTGGAAAAAAAATATGGGGCCCACTTTGATAAACCATATGGGTCAGACATGGGCAAACACAATTAGTCCCAAATAGGCTGCCTACATGGGCCCAAGGTAGTAACCACACATGTAATCTCTATATGGGTTATGAATGGGAATAACATATGGGGCCCGGTTGGCCAAACCATATGGGTCATACATGGGCAAACACATTCAGTTCCATATGTTTCCACATAGGTAATCTCTATAAGGACAATCTCTTCGCTTGTCTGGTTTATGCTACTCTGAGCAATGTTTGAACTTTGTATTCTGAGCACTTCTTGCGTTGTTTTTGGCTCTCCACGATGACTCGCTTGGTTTAATCCTCAAATGTAAGTCGCTTTGGATAAAAGCATCTGCTAAATGACTAAATGTAAATGTAAGGGTTATGAATGGGGAAATAAATATGGGGCCCGCTTCGCCAAATCATGTGGGTCATACATGGGCAAACACAATCAGTCCTATATAGGCTGCCTACAAGGGCCCAAGCTAGGACCCACATAGGTAATCTCTATATGGGTTATGAATGGGAAAAACATATGGGGCCCGCTTGAACAAACCATATGGGTCATACATGGGCAAACACAATCAGTCCTATATAGGCTGCCTACATGGGCCCAAGCTAAGACCCACATAGGTAATCTCTATATGGGTTATGAATGGGAAAAACATATGGGGCCCGCTTCAACAAACCATATGGGTCAGACATGGGCAAACACAATCAGTCCCATATAGGCTGCCTACATTGGCCCAAGGTAGTACCCACATAGGTAATCTCTATATGGGTTATGAATGGGAAAAACATATGGGGCCCACTTTGATAAACCATATGGGTCAGACAAGGATAAACACAATCAGTCCCATATAGGCTGCCTACACTGGCCCAAGGTAGTAACCACATAGGTAATCTCTATATGGGTCCGGAATGGGGAAATACATACAAGTATAATTGTGAATATAATAATGAATTATGTAATAAATATAAATTGTGCATCTGTAAATTACATCATAAACTATACACTTGTAAATAACATATCTGTACAATCATTATAACAAGTAGTGAGGAAATTTCACAAATGGACTTAATTACACAGGTGGAAACCTGGTACCATGCTTGAATTCACTGAGCTCATGAAAGCAACCTATTCTTTCACAAATGTTTGTAGAAGCGTCTGCATGCCTAGGTGCTTGATTTTATACAACTGTGGCCATGGAAGTGATTGAAACACCAAAATTCAATGTTTTGGACGGGTGTCCCAATACTTTTGGCAATATAGTGTATGTGGGTACAGTATAGGCCATGGCCTCTTCAAATCCAGTCCTGGAGTGTTGGTGTTCAGCAAACATTAGTTATATATAAATATTAAATATTAAAATTAAGATACAATTTATACAAAACGAAATTCACTTTAAAAAAAGGCTTTCTACAAAACAAAACTTAATTAAGTGGCCAAAATCATGTCTGAGCATGTCTCCCGATATATTGCGCATCCTATCTTAGCCTATGTTCACTTTTCATAATCAACATAGATGGGGAAAAAATAACATTATTATTTTTTAACAAATATGAAACTAAATGCACTTAGTTAATGGCTACAACACGTAGCCTAATAGTAGGCCTGAATATTATTATCATTACTTTTTTCAAGTTCGGCACAAATTAGCCTACTATTAGCCTAAATGTGTTACTAAATGATTTGAATGTATTTTTAACATTGTTGTATTTAAGGACTGTATTTGTGTGTTATTTTTAAATTATTTGTTTTATGTGGTGGATAATATTGGAACGTGATATTGGAAATATTTATTTTATTTTTACTATTTAATTTATTTTACTATTTATTTTGTTTGGCTTTTATTTATTTCATGCAGTTGCACTTATTTAATTTATATTAATTTATAGTATGAGTCCGTGATTATATGTTGCATGTTCTCTTCTTGTTGTTTTTGTTGTTGTTTTTTTAGACAAAAAATGGATGGATTTATAGCGTTTTGAAAAAAAAAATACAATTAACTTTGAATTTATCATCAACAATATTGTTGTTTGATTTAATAATAATTTTTCATGATGGTGATGGTCTCGATCTCCAGAGAAGTGTCTCCTCTTTGCCGTCTTCCGTGTGGCCATGGCGTAAAATGAGGGCGTGGGGGAAGCGGATACTTGAATATATAGGGGCGTGTTATTCTAATGACGATCGTTTTCAGCCGCGGCATTTATCAAGGGCAGGTATTGCGTACACCTGGATTTCAAAGGTACGCACAGCTTCATAAATCAGGCGGTGATAGGAGTGTAAGCATAATCTTACGCCAACATATACGCCCGTTTCTACGCAAGAATGATAAATGAGGGCCATTGACTTTAATGGAAACCTATTGACACCGCCGCCATTCCGGAGCGAATCCGCAGCCGTTCCGCAGTTGGTGGAAATTGGGGGTAACTCTCTGACTCTCTGACACACTACACCTGCGTCTACTACTCCTGACAACAGCCACAAGGTGGCGCGAGTTTCGAACCCCCTTTATCCGGAGCGACACTCAGACCGAACCGATGACGTATCCACACAAACCGAGGCCTCGTTTGTCATTAGTCACGCGATTTAACAACACAAACCTCGAATCGCGGCTTCATCTGGCACGCCCACTTTTTCTCGACACAAGCTCCGACGTCTCGGTTCAAATGTCACATCATCACTACTGCCAGCCTTGTTGGTTCTGCCCGCGGAGGATTTCTCTCTGTTTTAAAAAACGCAATATCGATTTTTTTAGTTTTTTAGTTTACGTGCAAAAATATTCATGGTAAGGCCGTGGTTCATGTTTATGTTGTGTTTAAATCCCTACCACTAGATGGCTATGCTGAGACACACCACTAGTGTCCTCGCCTAACAGTGTCTAACTTTTTGCTAGAAACTAACAACATAGCTATGGCTGAACCGCGTGTAAGACCGGCTCCCGCTGCATTCCCTGCTGAAGTGTGGAATCATTTTGGTTTCCAGAGTAAAGAGGGCACTACCGATATCGACAAGAACCATGCAGTTTGTAAACTGTGTCTGGGAAAAATCAAGTACTCTGGTAATACCACGAATTTGAGGTCACATTTAGCAACACACCATTCAGACACTCAGTTAAGCGAACAGCAAGCTAAACGAGTCGACCCCTCACAACCCAGCCAACATGTATATGTGGGCCCCACATGGTTTATTCTTGGGCTACATGGGTATCAAGCGGGCATGGTCCCAAAATGGGCATCTTATCTGGGGCCCACTTGGGTCAGCTAAGAAGGTCCCACATGGGCAAAAACAGGTGGGCTCCCTATATGGGTCCTAGTTGGGTCACTAATGGGAAATGAGTGCATGGGCTCAAAATGGGCAACACAAGTGGGGCCCATCTGGGTTCATCAAATGGGTTAGACATTGGCAAACACAATCAGTCCCATATAGGCTACCTACATGGGCCCATGCTAGTAACCAGATAGGTAATCTCTATATGGGTTATGAATGGGGAAAACATATGTGGCCCGCTTGACCAAACCATATGGGTCAGACATGGGCAAACACTATCAGTCCCATATAGGCTGCCTACATGGGCCCAAGGTAGAACCCACATATGTAATCTCTATATGGGTTATGAATGGGAATAATATATGGGGCCCACTTTGATAAACCGTATGGGTCAGACATGGGCAAACACATTCAGTCCTATAGGCTGCCTACATGAGCCCAAGGTGGTAGCCACATAGGTAATCTATATATAGGTTCTGAATGGGGAAATACATATGGGGCCCGCTTGGCCAAACCATATGGGTCATACATGGGCAAACACATTCAGTTCCATATAGGCTGCCTACGTGGGCCCAAGGTAGTTCCACATAGGTAATCTATATATGGGTTATGAATGGGGGAAACATATGGGGCCCACTTTGATAAACCATATGGGTCAGACATGGGCAAACACAATCAGTCCCATATAGGCTCCATACATGGGCCCAAGGTAGTACCCACAGATAATCTCTATATGGGTTATGACTTGGAAAAACATATGGAGCCCACTTTGATAAACCATATGGGTCAGACATGGGCAAACACAATTAGTCCCAAATAGGCTGCCTACATGGGCCCAAGGTGGTACCCACATAGGTAATCTCCATATAGGTTATGATTTGGAAAAAAATATGGGGCCCACTTTGATAAACCATATGGGTCAGACATGGGCAAACACAATTAGTCCCAAATAGGCTGCCTACATGGGCCCAAGGTGGTACCCACATAGGTAATCTCTATATAGGTTATGATTTGGAAAAAAGTATGGGGCCCACTTTGATAAACCATATGGGTCAGACATGGGCAAACACAATTAGTCTCAAATAGGCTGCCTACATGGGCCCAAGGTGGTACCCACATAGGTAATCTCTATATAGGTTATGATTTGGAAAAAAAATATGGGGCCCACTTTGATAAACCATATGGGTCAGACATGGGCAAACACAATTAGTCCCAAATAGGCTGCCTACATGGGCCCAAGGTAGTAACCACACATGTAATCTCTATATGGGTTATGAATGGGAATAACATATGGGGCCCGGTTGGCCAAACCATATGGGTCATACATGGGCAAACACATTCAGTTCCATATGTTTCCACATAGGTAATCTCTATAAGGACAATCTCTTCGCTTGTCTGGTTTATGCTACTCTGAGCAATGTTTGAACTTTGTATTCTGAGCACTTCTTGCGTTGTTTTTGGCTCTCCACGATGACTCGCTTGGTTTAATCCTCAAATGTAAGTCGCTTTGGATAAAAGCATCTGCTAAATGACTAAATGTAAATGTAAGGGTTATGAATGGGGAAATAAATATGGGGCCCGCTTCGCCAAATCATGTGGGTCATACATGGGCAAACACAATCAGTCCTATATAGGCTGCCTACAAGGGCCCAAGCTAGGACCCACATAGGTAATCTCTATATGGGTTATGAATGGGAAAAACATATGGGGCCCGCTTGAACAAACCATATGGGTCATACATGGGCAAACACAATCAGTCCTATATAGGCTGCCTACATGGGCCCAAGCTAAGACCCACATAGGTAATCTCTATATGGGTTATGAATGGGAAAAACATATGGGGCCCGCTTCAACAAACCATATGGGTCAGACATGGGCAAACACAATCAGTCCCATATAGGCTGCCTACATTGGCCCAAGGTAGTACCCACATAGGTAATCTCTATATGGGTTATGAATGGGAAAAAGATATGGGGCCCACTTTGATAAACCATATGGGTCAGACAAGGATAAACACAATCAGTCCCATATAGGCTGCCTACACTGGCCCAAGGTAGTAACCACATAGGTAATCTCTATATGGGTCCGGAATGGGGAAATACATACAAGTATAATTGTGAATATAATAATGAATTATGTAATAAATATAAATTGTGCATCTGTAAATTACATCATAAACTATACACTTGTAAATAACATATCTGTACAATCATTATAACAAGTAGTGAGGAAATTTCACAAATGGACTTAATTACACAGGTGGAAACCTGGTACCATGCTTGAATTCACTGAGCTCCTGAAAGCAACCTATTCTTTCACAAATGTTTGTAGAAGCGTCTGCATGGCTAGGTGCTTGATTTTATACAACTGTGGCCATGGAAGTGATTGAAACACCAAAATTCAATGTTTTGGACGGGTGTCCCAATACTTTTGGCAATATAGTGTATGTGGGTACAGTATAGGCCATGGCCTCTTCAAATCCAGTCCTGGAGTGTTGGTGTTCAGCAGACATTAGTTCCAACATTGACATTAAATATTCAAAGTGTCAACTTTTAGTTGTGTGATTTTGTCAGTTACTGCAAAATGCTTATCTCCATATAGTTATTTTAAAATCTATACAAATGGTTCAAAATATCCAGAAAATGGTCACTGTACAATATGAAGAACAGGTTACAGAAGCTAATTATCAAAATAATGGAATTATAATGGCTTAGAGATGGGTAGAAGAAATCAAACCCCGCAACAGCCATATGCCCCTATTCAATGGAGATACTCCAGAGTTTTCTCGTCAGTCGGTTAGTGACAATGTAATTCTAGAGATTTTGAATATTGGAGTTAGGGTTAGGGTTAGGGTTGGGTTTGATTATTAAAAGGGGCACATCAGTTCAGATGATGAAATAGCACAAGTAAAGAAAGAAATAATGAAAATTCATGATTTGAAGGAAAAATCCAATGTCAGAAATCATATTTGCAGCATATACAGGAATAGAGAATAAAGTGCAGTTTCATTCATTTAGCATATTGCGTTTTGTGTTCAGTTTTCTTTTGAGGTCAACTATACAGACTTTTCTTTTCAGTCGTAGTTGGCACGACTGACCCTCAAGGTTAAAATATGGTTGAAATAATGTCAGTTTTTTTTTAACGTTGTGTAACGTTTAATATAACGTTTAATGCTAAACAGTTGAAAACGTTTTTTGTCATGTCTTCAAGAAATAGATAACCTCTGAATTATTATTATTTCTAATTATTATTTTGTTATTATTTTAGCATTGTACAATATTTTGATCAAAACACCACTTCAAAAATCTAAATTTATGTGAAAATATAATCATATTATTAACAATAATAATAATAATGTATAATTTCAAGAGAGAAGTGCAGCAGAAACTTTTTTTCTCTGTGTGATTTTGTTTGAATTTACAATTTTGTGTGTGCCTAAAGCGCAGGATTGCATTTTTATTCACACACTGTCATCAAAACACTATTTGACCAACTAATCAAATAATATAGTTTACATATAAAACTAAACACACATTTCTTTAAAAAAAAAAAATAGAAAGAAAAGAAGAAAAGTACACTTTTCCATTACCACGCTGAAACAATTGTTCCCCTTCAGGGACTACCGCTGCGTGAAATCGCAGTGGGAAGGCCCTCAGCGTGACGCGTCTGAAGCATGAATGAAATCAGTCAATGGAGAGAATGAGCGTACGGCGAGTGACGTCATCGACCAGGAAGCTATAAATATCCCCTGAGTACACAACACGCCAGCTTTTAGTTACTTCAGCAGCTCTGTGTGTGTCTGAATCTGTCGATTGTGTTTGTCTGTTTTGTCAGGAGTTTTCACTATATATATTTTATATAAAAAAACCAATATGAGCGAGCAGTATAATAAGTGTGTTCCCCCCTGTACTCGGCACATCACGGGTGGGGATTCACACGAGCTAAGTGTGGCTTGTTTGGGAGTGCAGCAATGCCCAGTCGGCTCTCGAGGGAGTCGATTGTCAGCATTGCGAGCGTTTTCCCTTGAGAACTCTGCGCTCGCGGCGATCGCTCTTCGAGGAGAGTGATTTGCTGCGAGCTCCCCGAGGCTCGGGTCCCGCTTCTGTTGAGGCAGAGCGGCGGTGCTTGTCTTGGGGCTCGCAGATGGATCTCGCTGGCGACGTTGAGACGGGCTCCGCCCTATCTCAGCTATCTCCGACGAGATCTAGTGCCTCTCACCCGGCTCTGGAAGCACGCGCTGCGGCGGTTACTTCTGCCCGGGTGGAGGCACATGATGATGTTGAATTGAGATTTTCCAGTTCTGAGGAGCTGGATGTCGAAAGTTTATTATCAGAGAAAACTAGTTTATCACATTATACTGCAAATGAAGAAGGTTTGATGGATGTATTATCTCGGGCTGTTGAAAAGCTAAAAAAAAATAAAAAAAATAACAGTATCGAGTGGCCAGCTGATAGACAGGTTTCTAGAATTAAAAGCAATCTAGATGATAGATTTCTGTCTGCACGACCTCAACCTTCTAGCCGGTGCTTACCGTTCTTCCCAGATCTTCATGCTGAGGTTTCAAAGACCTGGGTTAGACCGGTTTCAAGCAGAATTTACACAAATCAGTCCAATGCTTATGGTAACATTGTTGGTGCTAAATCTGCTGGTTATGTGACGATGCTGTAGGCGGAGGAGACGCTTGCGAGCTATCTCTCTCCTGCTTCATCGTCTTCACTTAAAGCACCGGCTCTTCCACCAAAAAATAAATAAATAAATAAATATATATACCTCTGTGCTGGTGGGGAAGGCTTACTCGGTGGCTCGGCAGGCGGCTGCATGTTTGCATACGATGACTTTTATGCAGGCTTTTCAGGCCGACCTGCTCAAAGGAAATCTGAGGGGGGTCCCCGCCGAGAGAGACTTGCGTTCACCTCCCTTAAGGGTGCCCTGTCTCTCCCGGCGCCCTCAGGGGCCCGTCCTACTAACCCTGCCGAAACAGGGCGTAGAAGGGTCTGGCGAGTGTTTTCCCGAGGGACGCTCGCCGCCTCTAAGGAGGGTTCTAGTGTGTTCAGACCAGTCGTTCCCTGCCGGTGCGCCGTTACAGGGCACTGTGTCTGTCACGCAGAATGTTCAACCAGAGCAAAGTCTTTCGTCGAGTTCGTCTTCAAAAAGAGCACAGCAGAAGCGGAGTGTCACGTCTCGTGCCCCCCTGCAGAGAAACTGGAGGGACGAAGCGGGGTGCTCTCCGGCGCGGCCTTCTCGGGGCAGGACTGATCTGAGGACAGTCATTGTCGCCAGAAAGGCCGCGTCGAAAAAGTCCTGACGGGCTGAACGTCAGGACTCTGAGGGTGGTCCCCATCGGGAAAAACTTGAGTTCACCGCACAAAAAACACGGTGCCCTGTCTTTCTCGATGCCCTCAGGGGTCTGTTCTACTAACCCTGCCTATACAGGGCGTAGAGAGACTCGGCGAGCGATTTCCCGAGGGACGCTCGCCCCCTCCAAGGAGGGTTGTGGAGTGCTCAGACCAGCTGTTTCCTGCCAGTATGTTACAGGGCGCTGTGTCTGTCACTCGGGATGTTCATCCGGAGGCCAGCCTCAAGAGGCTGGTTCCCTTAGTAGAGTTCCTGGCGGAATGGGTCCCCCACCCAGCAGGGAGTTAGGATACTACTTCATCGAAAAAAAAAAAAATCCTGACGTGCTGAACGTCAGGGTTCTGAGGGTGGTCCCTATCGTGAAAGACCTGAGTTCACTGCACAAGAACACGGTGCCCTGTCTTTTCCGATGCCCTCAGTGGTCTGCTCTACTAACCCTGCCTTCACAGGGCGTAGAGAGACTCGGCGAGCGATTTCCCGAGGGACGCTCGCCCCCTCCGAGGAGGGTTGTGGAGTGCCCAGACCAGCTGTTCCCTGCCAGTACGTTACAGGGCGCTGTGTCTGTCACTGGGGATGTTCAAATCAGATCCGAGGACTGGTTTGTCATGATAGATCTAAAGGACGTTTACTTCCATGTATCTATCCTCCCTCAACACAGGAAGTTCCTGAGGTTCGCTTTCGGGGGCGAAGCGTACCAATATCGGGTTCTTCCGTTCGGCCTAGCACTGTCACCCCGAACATTCACGAAGTGTACGGATGCTGCTATAGCCCCGCTGAGGTTACAGGGCATCCGCTTTCTGTACTATATAGACGATTGCTTGATTCTAGCTCAATCGGAACAACAGGCGGTTCGGCACCGAGATGTCGTTCTTGCTCATATCAAGTGACTGGGGCTGAGGCTCAACGCCAAAAAGAGTGTTCTTTCTCCATTACAGAGAACCACTTTTCTAGGTGTAGTGTGGGATTCAACGACGATGCAGGCACGATTGTCACCTGCTCGTATTGCTTTGATTCTCGCTGCAGTAGATCAGGTCAAGCTAGGCCAGTCATCCACTGTAAAACAGTTCCAGAGACTGCTAGGTCTCATGGCAGCGGCGTCCAACGTGATACCTCTTGGCCTCTTGCACATGAGACTGTTACAGTGGTGGCTCAGGACCAAGGAATTCTCCCCGAGGGGAAATCCGCTTCGCATGATCGTGAGTTTGCGACGGTGTCATCACGCCCTGATCATGTGGAAAGATCCTTGGTTTCTGTCCCAAGGCCCTGTGTCAGGAGCTCCTTGTCGTCGCGTTATGCTAATGACAGATGCCTCTCTCACGGGTGGGCTCAGGGTCTGTGGGAGGACCATCATCGTCTGTGGCACTTAAACTGCCTAGAGATGTTGGCGGTGTTTCAGGCTCTGAAACACTTCCTCCCAGACCTAAGGGGCCACCCTGTTCTTGTCCAGACAGACAACACATCGGTGGTTTCTTATATCAACCATCAGGGGGGTTTGCGTTCTCGCCCGCTTTACAAACTGTCACGTCAGATCCTTCTATGGTCCCAGGGGAAAATTCTTTCTCTGAGAGCTTTTATCTCCCGGGGTATTGAAATCAGGGGGCAGACATCCTGTCAAGACAGGGGCCGAGGCCCGGGGAATGGAGTCTTCACCCCGAGGTGGTGGAACTCCTATGGAAACATTTCGGTCTTGCCGAGGTAGACCTATTTGCTTTTCGAGAAACATCACACTGCCCGCTGTGGTTCTCTCTCAGCCATCCAGCCCCGCTGGGGTTGGATGCGATGGTACATCCGTGGCCGAGGTCATGCTTGTACGCTTTTCCCCCGATCGCTCTGCTCCCAGGAGTTCTGGAGAGGGTTCGCCGGGACGGGCTCGGTCTCCTGCTAATAGCCCCGTTCTGGTCGGCCCGGGTATGGTTTGCGGACCTAGTGTCTCTCCTCAACGGCTCTCCCCTAGAGATACCGATCAGGAGAGATCTGCTCTCTCAGGCGAGTGGGTCGATCCTTCACCCCCGTCTAGAGCTATGGAGGCTGTGGGCTTGGCCTCTGAGGGGGCCCAGCTCATAGATTCTGGTCTCTCGGCTGAGGTCGTTGAGACCATCCTCCGATCCAGAGCTCCCTCCACGAGGAAGTTATATGCCGCGAGGTGGAAACTTTTCACCTCTTGGTGTGGAGAGCGCCAGCAGGACCCAGTTAACTGCCCGGTTGGTACAGTCCTGGATTTCCTGCAGGGCCGTCTCTCCACAGGGTTATCCCACTCCACACTGAAGGTGTATGTGGCGGCCTTAGCTGCTTACCACACCCCTTCAAGTGGAGGTTCCCTCGGGAAACACCCGCTTATGTCTCGCTTCCTTCGTGTCACCTTGAGGCTGAGGCCTGCAGTTCGCACAAGGGTACCAGCTTGGGATCTGGCCGTCATCTTAGAAGGTCTCTCCCTTGCTCCTTTCGAGCCCATCGAGGAAGTTTCGGAAAAGTTTCTTACTCTAAAGACTATCCTTCTTCTCGCTATCTCATCTCTAAAAAGAATTGGAGATATTCAAGCACTTTCGGTGGCTCCCTCGTGCCTGGAATTTGCTCCTGGTTGGTTAAGGCCTTTCTCTTTCCGAGACCAGGTTATGTTCCTAAGGTTCCAACTGTTTCAGTTAGACCTATAGTTCTGCAGGTTTTCTGTCCTCCGCCTTTTCTGACGTCAGACCAGGAGAAAATTAATTTGCTGCGCCCAGTTTGGGTTTTGATGCTTACGTCCACAGAGCTGCCCTGTGGAGGAGATCGGAACAAATGTTCGTCTGTTTGGGTCACCTAAGAAAGAGTGTCCTGCATCTAGAAAAAGGATGAGCAAGTGGGTGGTCGAGGCCATCCCACTTGCTTATGGTTCGGCCCATCAGCCTTCACTTTGGCTGTAAGGGCTCATTCCACCCGGAGTATGGCTGCTTCTACAGCTCTTCTTTCAGGAGCTTCTCTTCAGGACATTTGTGATGCGGCAGGCTGGTCCTCACCGCACACTTTCGTTAGATTTTATTCCCTCGATCTTAGCTCCACTCCCGGGGCTCAGGTTCTCTCGTCGGTTTGTGTCTCCTAATGACACACGACGGGGATTTGGTCGTATGGGGATGTGGGTATTGCGTTCCCACTGCGATTTCACGCAGCGGTAGTCCCTGAAGGGGAACGTCCCGGGTTACCTATGTAACCCTAGTTCCCCGAAGGGACGGACACTGCGTGTCCTGCCATACTCTCGGCATCCCCTTGGGTCGCTGCTTCAGTAACTTTTAAGCTGGCGTGTTGTGTACTCAGGGGATATTTATAGCTTCCTGGTCGATGACGTCACTCGCCGTACGCTCATTCTCTCCATTGACTGATTTCATTCATGCTTCAGACGCGTCACGCTGAGGGCGTTCCCACTGCGATTTCACGCAGCGTCCGTCCCTTCGGGGAACTAGGGTTACATACGTAACCCGGGACGATATTGGTTGATTGGTTAATCTGACTGTCATCTACGTAACTGGCCAATGACAACTGTGCGCGCCTTTTTACTGGTCATTTTTGAAAATACGTCGTCAGTTTGAGTTGATGACGACGTGTGTGTGTGCTACTGCTCGGCAAGATTACCCAGGTTTTCCTTAATCCTTATGCCTGTTAAATTCTTATGTTGAACTAATTTGCGTTGTGAAATGTAAACGGAGGAGAACAGAAGCTGATGTGAACACAGAGGAAGGTCGGACTGGATGTGTGAGGTCCTGCAAACATATTGGCATATCAGGTACGATAAAAAATGTTTATCTTTTTAAACATTAAAACATTTTAAACATTAGGTATTACAATAAGTGGATGAGAGTGTTAATATAGTTCAAGGTAGAATATATAATACAGATAAACACATTTTGTGTTAATGGAGTTCATTTCCTAGAAATGTTCTGTGTACACACAAGAGTTTTATAACGGACATATCTTACTACAACCTGCGTATATGTGTGTGTGTGTGTACCATTGACAGTAAAGGTGTGCTTCATCAAAGCACACCTTTGATTATAGTAAGATGCTAATCGCGATTAGCGTATTAGCACATATGTAATGTTGTAGCCTCTGATGTCAATGTTGTCAGCTAGTTTAAAATTCAAACACAAGAAAACCCTAGTGAAAAAAATACTAAAATATATTTGAAACATTTATTTTATGCCAAGTTTACTACAAAGACATTTACATATTTATGTACTTAATATAAATACGTTGCAATTGTACTTTGGTATTCTAAATTATAAACTTAAAGTCAATAAGAACAACAAATGTTGTACTTAATGCACTCTAGTTATCTGGAAGTAGTGCTGAGATTAAGTGTATTTGATTACTAAAGTGAAACTATTGCAAGTATACTTTAGGTACACTTTATTAATAGTGTAAATATCAACAGTACGTCGCATTAGTTGCGCATAAGTTGCGCTTTACCCTGAAGTGGAATCCGTATGTTCGTTTGGCCGGAAGCTAGTTATTTTACTTTATAAAGTTTTAAATATGAATATTTTTCTTACACAAACTCATGGCTTTGCTTCAGAAGGCCTTTATTAATCCCCCGGAGCCTGTGGAGTTCTTATATAATGGATGGATGCACTTTTTTGAGCTTCAATCTGATGGTTGCAATCCACTGCCATTATAAAGCTTGTAAGCGTCAGGGTGTTTATTAATATAACTCTGATTGTATTCATCTGAAAGAAGAAAGTCATAAACACTTAGGATGGCTTGAGGGTGAATTAATCATGGGCTAATTTTAATTTTAAAGTTTCTCTATCTCTACATATCAGAAATATACAGAGCCACATATATTATCAGAAATTAGAGCTGCAATTGTTGAAAGATTTTGATCTTGATTCAAATACCCACGCAATATTTTCCTAAATGACAACAATTTATCTTAAACCTTTGTCAAGTAAGATCACAGTGAACATTTAAATCTGCGTTGGTGCTGTCAGTAGCCACTTTATATGGACATTTTTTGTTTTGATCAGAATGAAATCATTCTGATTGATGAATCTGAACATAGTTTTTATATGAATGCTAAGTCATCGGATTAATGTGCATTTAAAAGTCACAAGCTTAAAATCTATTTTAATCTTTTGCCGTGCACGCACTGCACGAATATGCAGTTTCCTGCCGTTGTCACAAACTAACCATCCTCCGTTGTTTAAAAAGCAGACTTAAATTTACCTATTTCAGGTCCTGGAAATTTAAGAATCATCCACACATGTGATCACCTTAATTATTTTCCAAAGACACAAAGAATAAAATTTTTATATTTTTACGTTTAAAAGCAATCATAAATCTTTAGCAATCAAAATAATTAAAATACTTTATTATGCATCATCTTTTCTCCCCATTCATTCTATCATGGACTGAGAAACTGATTGTGAGAAACTACCTAATATTAAAATGACAAAAGTCTTGAGACAAATAATGTATTATTATTCTTTTTGTTTATAAATTTTTTAATGGTTAACTTGGATCATTGAATGAATTGATGCTTTCAAACACGCATATTCATACTTTATAAACTGGTTTTGTTAATACAAAATGAAATCAGAATAATCTGAATAAATAAACAGTAATTCTCTATTGATTTCCCAAATGCCCTTCCAGTGACATTCCAATACCATAACCATTACAATTGAAGTTTTTTGCTGTTTTTGTTTTTTATCCTGAGTAAAAGTTGTTATTCTTTCATAAGGTATTGTGACGTGTAAGTAACATGATTTCTCTAAAATCATAATCTCTAAAAACCCTCTTGTTTTGCAGAGGCTCTTAAGAAGACTGCACAGATCCACTGGCAAGAAACACAAATGACTGTCTGCAGTATAAGCTGTACTGATAAATGTATAGTTTCTGCTTCTTCTAACTGTCCCCTTTTATTTCCTGTTCAAAGATTTCAGTAAAGACTGGGTCAAATACAGGTTCAAAATATGTATTTTAACAATTAGGTATATAACTTTAAAGAGATACTCTTTAATCTGACATAAATCTGCTTCTTTAAATATTGTCTCTGGAATTTCAGAATATAGCATAATATGATGAGTAATTTCAATAAAATTGAAATTTGAAAAGATTTAAATCTAATTGTGTGCTCTAATGCTTTAAAACTTGTTTGTGTGGTGTTGCTACTCATTTAGATGGAACCCAGATGATCCCTAGTTGGGCCAAATGCATGAGATTCCTAGTTGGGCCCCACCTAAAGCCCTGTGAAATCCTGCATAAAACATAAATGAGTAAGTTGCTGGGGCCAACATGGAACCCGTGCACAAACCCACTTACAGCCCGTATTTCAGCCCATGTAGTAACCTTGTAGTACCCACAAAAAAACTAAAGCTGGGACCAAGATGGGTCTTGTGCATGTAGCCCAGTTGGGGCCCACCTGTTTATAAGTGTCATCCTATATGAAATCCATGTGGGCAGTTGGCATGGGGCCATTATGGTACCCGTGGACAATCCCATACAGAGCCCATTTTTCAGCCCATTTCAAACCCACATGGGCCCCACATACAAATATTAGCAGCTGGGTTAAAGCTGGGACCAAGATGGGTCTTGTGCATGTTGCCCACTTGGGTCCCGCCTAGTACCAAGTGCAATCCTACATGAAATTCATCTGGGCAATTAACATGGGGCCATTATGTAACCCACGGACAATCCCATAAAGAGCCCATTTTCAGCCCAATTTAAACCCACATGGGCCCCACATACAAATGTCAACTGGGTTAAAGTTGGGACCGAGATGGGTCTTGTGCATGTTGCCCACTTGGGTCCCACCTAGTACCAAGTCCAATCATAAATGAAATTCATCTGGGCAATTAACATGGGGCCATTATGTAACCCGCGGACAATCCTACATGGGGCCCATTTTTCAGCCCATTTCAAACCCATATGGGCCCCACATAGAAATGTTGGCTGGGAACTCAGCCTTGCTCAAGTTCAAACGCACAAATTACCAACGACTTCAACTCGTGCAACCAAAATAACCCAGTCGGTAGTTCATTTCATTTGTAAAGACATGTGCCCGTTCAGTGTGGTTGAAAATGAAGGTTTCCGTTATATGGTGCAAACAATGGAGCCTCGTTACACTACACGTCCCGGCAACACATCACTGATATCCAGTAACGTGCGGTGAAATCTTGTCATGGGTAGGCTGTCAAGTAGGTCTACATAGCTAATGAGAACTACAAGCTGCATAACAAATATTTAATCTACTTAACTAACATAATAAGTAGGCTATATTACACTGGAGAAAAATGCAAAAGAAAAAGAAAAAGTATACAACTTTATAGATTTGTTTTGGAAGAGTTTTGTTTTGACACAGTAACAATAGATGGTGGAAGCTGAGAGTGTTTAGCAGTTATAGTGCCATAGAAAGAGGAGCTGGAAGGCAGGTGAAGTTCTGCACACCCTTCAAACTCAGTGATTAGCTTCTGTTGGTAGCTGTGTTTGCCTTCTCTTCTCTTGATATAAACACATGTCAAAAGGTCAAACGCTTGTTGCCTGTTGTCCCACAGAAGGAGTCGGTGCACAGAAGGGGGTAGAGTGACCTCTGCTGGTTGAGCTTCCACATAGCAAGAAGGGCTATAAATATGTTACAAAACTAAAATGTGAATTAAATAATAGAAACTTATATTAAAAAAAAAAAAAAAAAAAAAATATATATATATATATATATATATAAGAAACTTGTAAATAAATAGGCTACCTGCTATCCTAAGCTACATATAAAATGAGTTCACTTGTCTTAATCTGAAGTTGCAGGTCACCAATGGTCTTACAAATGTTTAATTCTCCCTAACAGCCAGAGTTATTATTTTATTAGTTTACATTTTTATTTCAGTTAACTAAAGTGTTTTTTTTCATACCCAGTGCTACTTTAGTTGTACTAAAAAACGTTATATTAGTTCAGTTTTAGTCTACAATCACCTCGCTAACTATAGTTAGCCTACTTTTATTTTGAAAGTGTTACCGGTTACTTTCGCTTCCAAAAAAGGAATAGACCACGTGACTTCCGTTTTTGGTTTATAAACGAAAAACAAATTGACTGAAGTTCAAAGACTCTCTTCATTCTTTGTTCAAAGAGGAATAACGATAAAATGATCGCCAAAAACGAAAAACGGGCCGTTTTTAATTGGTTTTTCGTTTTTTGATTCCTACACCAAAAACGGTTATTTGGTTTTTCGTTTTGAAACAAAAAACAGAAAAACGGTATTTTCGTTTTATAATTACAAACGATTTACGGATTATCCAGAGATCCCCTGACCCAGAACGCTGTTAATAGTGTTAAACATTAAAAGTCTTTAGATTAAAAAAAGCAGAATATATTTTGCTACAGACTAAACTGATTTCTGCTAAAGACTGAATCATACCACGTGACACACATCAGTCAGGATCGCACAGGTGAGTCTAACAGCGATCTCAAACTGAAAGTGTTTAAAGACTTCTGGATTCTGTTCCTGTAGGACAAGAGCGTCTGAACTACTGCAAGTAAGCTTTAATACTTACACCATTACAGTTATCTGGGGGAATATGAGCGGATTTCACATGAGTTAGTGTGATAATGATGAAGTTATAAAATAAGTTATAACTTGTTGCAAAAGTAGAACGACCAAAAACCAGCCGGGAATTACTCAAACAAACCATGTTATTGAACATTTTTAGTAGAAATGAATAGCCTAATGCTTTTTTCTAAAAAGGTTTATTTCCAGTTTTATGATGTCGTTTTGTATAATGTGAAATCAAAATTATTCTTTGGACAATTGCAGTCTTTCCGGATAGTGAATGTTTAAATCAGGGTTAGTGACACGACATGTTCGTTTCTGAAGGCGGAGCATAGATTAATGTTTACCAGACATGCCCGTATTTTCCGAGCTGTATACAATAAATTCTCACGGTCGGACATCCGGGACTTTTACTCCTATAATGCACTGCGCGCGCATAGCAACGCGGCGAAGGGTAAAACAAACAAGCACCCCCCATTAAGCAACACGAAAGCGGAAGATAAACAAGCGCCGAGAATCATGCCTAAAAACTATACATTTATGCAGTTAGCCTTTGTTGGCTTTTTTGAAAAAACTGTGTCCCTCACTGACATTGTACAAGCTGTGCCACTAACAGACTGAGCTCATTACAGCCACTTTGTAACACAGTGCTTTTGAATGAACAGTTTTTTTTTTATGAATAAAAAATCGATTACATAGTTAATGTAATCAATGCTTGATGGGTATTTAAACATGATTGCAAGTGTAGGACACATGATATGTACACATGGTGTTCATACGAGGGGATTTGATGAGGTAATTGTATATGTCTGGATACTCGAGCCTGGGCCATGCTTTTGGGTTGTTCTTCCAGGCCTCAGCTGGATGCCAATAGGGACAAAATTGTAATGCTAAACCTACAAGCGACAGCACAGGTACCTGGTCAATGCAGGCGCTAGGAGACTGTCTATATATATTGATAAGACATTCTGTAATAGAAGAAGAAGATCTGTATTCATATAGCTGCTAGCGCCTTTATCAGACATGTAGCGGTAACGTTAGCTAACGTTAGTCACAAAGCGCTTAACATGAGTGTTTTATTACATTCACTTCTCACCACCGACATACATTCGCATACACAGATATCATGCATCATTAATACAAAATAGTCCGTTAGTACCCATAACTGACATAATCCACAGCAAAACTTCTGTGAATAGATACCTTTTTGATTTGCCTCGGGCTGTGTCTTCGGTTTGTTTTACCCTTCAAACACGGCGGCAGCTTGTTGCTATGCAGGTCACATGATTTGTGACGTAACGCCGACCAAGAGAATGTTGTGAATTATTATGATATTGCACAGCACCAAGATAACCGACCTTCTCATCTGAGCTGTCATTGGTCTTTCACCGCTCTTCAATGTCAATGTATTTGAGATGACCAATCAAATCAAAGTAGGCGGGCTTTATGTTGACAGAAGCTGAGACACTTCAGTTTAACGGTCATAAAGTGCTAGATAAGATTAGGGTTGCCAACTTCAGCAAAGGAGAATAAGGGACGATCTTTGTTCTTTATAGGAAAATAAAGGACAGTATTAGAGACACTCAAAATATTTGTAATTTACCACGTTTATGCCATTTCAGTGTCAGAAGATAAGTATGTGTATAAAAAGTATGTTTTTTTAACTGAGCTAAAAAATGTGCTTTAGCTATTTACGTACCATTTAATTCTGAAAAGAATTAAAATGTCATATTACAATGTCACGCCTGTTCCACACAAACCACTGCCTGAGCAGTAGCCTACCACTACAGAACTGACAACACAAACTATGAGGAGGAGATTGTTCCTTTAAGAGCATGTTTATTTTTAAGTGTTTTTTTTTAAACAGAGTTTATTAAAGTTAATGTGCATGTAATAGGCTTTGATAAGCCCAACTTTTTTTATAAACACAATAACTGATTAAATGTAAACATATCCTATGTAGAAAAGTTACAGTAAATGTAGAAAAAATAATTTTATGAACAGTGAAAACAAATGTGCAAGAATTCAACAGATTAAAGTGCTAAAAAAAAAGATAAGATTGCACTTTTCTTTCTTTTGTTATCTGAACCTACTCATTTTTTCCATGAGTACTTCTCATTTCTCACAGCTGGAAGGATTTTGTCATGTAGGCAGAGGAAAACGAGGAGTCCAAAGGTACAATTGCAAAGCGTTTACTTATAACACATAAATCAGGCAGAAGGTACACACACGTAAATACAAAGTAGAACGGACAAAAACTAACTGAACAGAAAGGAACTAAATACAGACACCAATGAAAATAGATGAGTTGAACACAGGTGATAATGGTGATGATGATGACAGGTGCCGGTAATGGTGGAGTGAGTGCAGGTGTGAAGACATGAGGGATGCTGGGAAGTGTAGTGCAGACGCTGAACCTAGTGACTGTGACAGATTTGTTTGTCATGAAATACAGTTTTGTTCAATTCCTAACACAGTGTGTTGAAGTTCATGGTGATAAGCAGCTCGCTTTTCATGAGTTCGACAGAGCATCTGTCCCTTGAGTCACTCCACTTGTTTTTCCTCATGGAGAATATCCTCTCCATGTAGCCTGTGGATGATGGAAAATAGGCTAACTTCCGTCAACATAACCAACGTGACTTGCTTGCACAGTGTTAGAAATAAAGATTCCAACAAGACGTGCCATTCATTCCGGTCTTTATTAGCATCTGAATGAACAATGAACCAGCGCTGGGGAGGCAGAAGCTCTCCACCCCTGATCCTGGTTTATAGAATATATAGTAAGAATATGATGGGAGTATTGCAACTCTGGCCAATAAGAACATACATTACATCATATATGATATCCTATACACATGGTATAAAAAAATCCAGATGTGGTCAGTTTTCCGGCTAAGATCGTCACGTATGCGTCTGTCTCCAGAAAAGCTTTTCTCAATGTATAGCATAAGGAAACCAGAGGTCCTTCCTAATGACCAACAGATGTTGGCAGGACATTCATACAGAACAACGGAAGCCTTATACTACATACTTACACATTGGATACATTGGAATATGCTGAGACTTAAGACAGTTAAACTAGAACTTCTTACACACAGCGAGCGTGCCTTGTAACCATGCAGACATTTGTGAGAGACGATTCAGAAGACATTTACTTTGGTGCAGATCCTAAATCCACAGGTAAATCCACTACCTAATTTGCCGGCTGCAACTACACAAACTTAGTGTCGGTCAGGTTGGAAGTTACCTAGCTGGGGACTATTTCCAGGCGCTGTGTAATATCATTGCGCCGCTGCTCCCATGGTACGGCAGTGACGTTCCCGGATTATTACGCAGGAATGAGAGTATAGTTCCTAGCCAAATCAGCCTAGAAAATCACAACTTTTCATTTTCCGTCGGTCTTAGTACACGATGTAACTACAGAAGAGTTAAGTTTTAAATAGGAAAAATATCTAAAATCTTTGGTAATTTTTTTGAGAGAGATGCTAACAGTCTAAGCAGATTCAATGATCTATGCTAAGCTATGCTAAAAGTGCTACCGCCAGACCCGGAGATCGGCTGAATGCATTCAAAAACGGTAAAACTCAACTGTTTAACTCTAGGGGAGTTGGAAGATGAGCCTATTTCCAAAAAAAGTGGAGTGTTCCTTTAAATTTCTCTGCAAACTTCTCCATATCACCAAAGTCAAGTTTCTCAGACTGGAGAGACAAAGGCTTCAGTGAAAGAGCCAGTTGTCCTCAGTGAAGTCAAACCATTTCTTCACATACCTGATGGCACATGCCCTCATTATACATCTTTAATAAGTTTTCTTTTGACAGTCCATCTATGATATTAAAAATCCTTTCATCGGGAATGTGAAGGTTTGACAGTTTTTCTCACAAAATTATTTGAGTTTTTCTCTTCTTTTTGGGGAGCTTGAGAAGAATGCATCGATTTTGAGAACAATGTTCTCTACATCCACTGACAACTCATCTTGCATGTTTTACTGTATTGTGGACAATGTGGGCAAGACTGTTGCCTGTTAGGAGGAAGCTGTTTTTCTTCTTCAGCTTTGTGTAAACTGAGTTGTGACCACCATAATTCACATTTGTATGACTTGATCCTATACAGCAGACTCATTAGGATTCTCCACAAAATCAGACATTTTTAGGGATACTCCACTCTCAGGAGTGAAATACTGAATAGACAGAGGAAACATCTTTTGATTGCCCTTGTTAGATGCGTCTGTTTGAGTGGAAAATGGGATGGGTTTCGAGTCCTTCAAAATATTACCCACTTCAGCAACTGACTCGGGGGCAAGAACGTTTTTGACAATGGTCTCCGCTTTTGTACGTCCACAGGACATCTTCTTCACCATCTCAGTCACTGACTGTCCAGTGCAGTAATTTGTTAGCACAGTCAGCACTGAGATAGCTCATATTGTGCTTTACAGTGTGGTAAACATGGGCCAACTCAGCTGCAGTAACCTAAACGTTAAAAAGCAAGATCACAGTTATTAGCATCAAAGTGAACAGTATAATAACGGTTGTGATTTCAGTCCTACAGCAACTGTATGTGTAAAGCCATCATCTAAGCAATAACGTTTTCTTTATGGCAAAATCATTGAAAGCATACTTGATGTACATGGCATGAATTCAATTTATTATTTTACTTTTAAAAAGCTTTACAAAAGCTTTCTATTTCAGATAAATGCTGTTTATCAGCAGCAAATCGGCATATTGTAATGATTTCTGAAGGACACTGAAGACTGGAGTAATGATGCTGAAAAATCAGTGGTGTCACGGTTCGGGGCGTTTTCGATACAGCAAAGAGAAAGAAATGCCAGAGAAATGTCCTATTTATAATAAGAAGAAAGTGTGAGTTTTCCTACATCTTGAAACTTTTAGTTTTATAAATGGGGGTAATCTTTGAAGGATGAACAAATAATGTTTTGGTCATCACATTAAAAATAACATTTAAATATGATAATATTTGAGTTTTGAAGTCCTGGAAAAAGATGTGTGATGTACTTGAAAACATTTTACTATTCCTGCCAAACTTTCATGGTTACAGTGAGTGTTACTACATTAAATCCATGGTGAATGTTGCTGATCTGTGGACTTGAAACCTATAACTAGTTCATTCATGGAACAATGTTTCTCCTGGTTTCCACATCAGCGCTGTTTGGTCCGTTAATAATGCAGAAATTTGAATGTTTCTCACTAGATCTCGTTATTACTTCAGTGGCGAATTCAAATGCTTTGTTTAAACAAACAGATTTACTGGATCTCTCAGCGCTGTAGTAACAGTGTCGCTTGATCAAGATCGGCTCGCACTGCACTGATGTTGATGGTCCGAACTGATAAACGATCCGTGAAGCACAAAAGTAGCGCAGTTTCGTTCCGCTTTCATTACGTTTGCTGGTTGATGTTGCGCAACGTTGTGGTGGCGCAGATTTTGGTCGGCAGGAAAAATGGTCCAACGAATCGTTCGGTTTGTAATGCGTACCAATTACCGAACCGAAAGTCTCGTACCGAACGGTTCAATACGAATACATGTATCGTTACACCCCTAATACATATATATATATATATATATATATATATATATATATATATATATATATATATATATATATATATATTAGGGATGCACCGAATCCAGATTTGTGGGGTTCGGCCGAATACTGAATCCACTGGTTAAGATTCTGCCGAATCCAAAACCGAATACCGAATCCTACTCTCATCCTCAGTCCATTATCTCCCTGAACGGCCGCGTTACTTTCTTTAACCCTCTGGGGTCCTATGTGTTTTGGGGTCCTGGAGGTGTTCTGACATGCTCTAACATTTGTGCTTTTTTCAGTTATTTATAAACATGTTAATGGCAAAGGTGTAAATTCACTCTATATAGCACAAACAGGGCTACCATAATATGTTAGCAAGATGTATGTACATGTTTGTATTTTTGAGAGAATATTGTTTATGCATGGTTATTGAAAAAACTAAAACTTAAAGTCTCTGAAATAAGGCCACAAAACACATACTAAATATGTGTCCACAAGACTTTTGACTAATGGATGTTCTCGCCTAGGATTTTTGCTTCAAAATGATCTTAAAATCATCCTTCCAAATTATTCACATAAAACAATACATTGATTTAAATTTAGTAAAACACGTTTTGTTTGGAAAGGCAATATGCGAAATGGGCGTGACTCATGTATAATGGTCTGATTCACACCTGTGAAGACAAAAGACCTGCTTAATGAGCCTGCATAATGAGCTTTTCACAGGTGTGTCACTGAGCCACAAGAAAGAATACAAGGACACAAGAAAAGAAATGTGTATATATACTACAAAATTGGTTCACAGTTGGAAACATCTATAAAAAAATAGTATTTTTCCACTTGTATTTTTGCTTGCAAATTGTATAATATCCAAGGTGAACATTTCTAGTAATTGTGTAGTTAATTCTCATACTGTATTTTCAGAAAGTTTTGGATATGTATCCTCTCCCCAAATTTGTCACTAATAAAACACAATACAAATAATTTGAAGAGAAGGCTTATATTGACCTTTTAAGATTTTGTTTACATCTACCTTGTAAATATATTATTTGCTATTTTATTAAAAAGGTTACAATTACAGCAACAATTAAAATAACAATATTTCAAGTGTAATATTTCTTTGTAAAAACTAAAGTATACATTTTATCATACATATTTCAAAGTTAAGGATTCATTAGTTTGAATAAAGCCTACATTGGAACAAACACTATAATAGCATCCTAGTTGATGACTTTATTTTTGACAAAACAAACATAGCCTAATATATAACATTTGAGCAGAAATTGGTGAACAAAAGCTTATTCAATGTGGCAGTAGTCTAGTTTACAGTAAACAGTTAATAATCTATCCAAAACTAGTCGACGAAATGTTGTCTTTCATATTTCGTCTGTAACATAGGCATATCGTTTGTTGTTTTTATGAGCCTATATTAGGGCATACATATTAATTTGCAGTTTAATACGTTGCTAATACAAAGACATTTTAACGTTATTTCAACATATTTCAGGCGATTTCCACTCATCTCAGTATAGCAATAGGGTTTGGTAAAAACTGTTCAGTTCATTCATTCACACACAGACGCGATTCATATTTAAACAGTCTTTTTGCGGTTTACATACACTATGATATCGCGATTAGAACAATAATAAAAAAAAACGTACTTATCAGATGGATCCGTTGCTCCTCGTAATGAAAAAAAACAGCACATGTTCTGAGGTAAATGTCCCAGGATTATTCCTCACACAGCCTCGCAAGAAGAAATAGTAGGCTACATTAATCTGATGATTACATTTGTTGTGTTATCGCGTTTATGAGGGGCGTTGACACTTTGCATGTGTTGCTTCAGATCATTTGCGTTTGAATACCGCGCGCTCTCCGTGGGCGTGTCAGATTAGCAGAATAATGAGCTGAGAGAACGATAATGAGATCGGCTGACACCTCTCTCTTTTTTAATAGATTACATAAACAGAGAATATTTATTTTAGTTTTGAATTAGATATTTTAAAAGTACAAATTTAAATGATTATAAAGATATATTGCTCGTGCTTGTGTGAATAGTATTCGCTGAGCTTTGTTTAAGTTTAGAGACGTGCACCAGAAAAATTTTTAACGGAGACAGAGAGGCAGAAAGCACACCCTGTTTATTTTCTTCATTTTACAAAAGCACACGGTTTTGATGTTAATGTGAGTGTACACAAAAAAAGAAGACCCTCTATAGTTTATAATCATGTGTTGATTTTATTTATATGACCAAAAATAACGGAGTATTTTAAGTCTATGTTGCTGCTATGTGGAAAAAAAACAGCAAAACGCGCCGGCGCGTTTCTCGACCCCAGAGAGTTAACACAGTAAACACATTAATGAAGTAAACAACGTGGATTTTTCATTTTATTTTATTTTGACTGTAAAAAAAGAGAAAAAAAGAATAAGCAACATTATGCATTTTAACAGCGGCAAAGTTGTGTATTGTTTAGGGTCCTTGCCACCACGAGACAAATTGGCATTGCAAATTAAAATGTAGCTCGACTTGAATTGCCTTCTTTTGACTGAAAGTACTGCCAAACAACACTTTATCTCCTCACGAGTTCCATTTTCACTTTCTCACAGCATACTGCATTCGAACAGTCCACTTACTGTAACGAGTGGAAATAAGGCGTGGCCCCTTTAAGAGCTGCGCGCTCCCTGTTGAACTGTCTGCAGTCTGTATTGTATGTGCCATGCGCCTCGAACACCCCATGTATGCGGGTTATTTATTTCTGTTTGATGCTCATTTTTATCTTATTTTGTTAAATAACTCTGTGGACGGTAGAACACGTGACAGACAGTTACACAAGTTCGATTGGGGAATAAAGTGCGAGTTGTGAGATGCCGATCGCCTCCGTAAGTCTGTCTGGCCTCTGCAATAACTTTAGCTGTGAGCTATCCCTATTTTTTTTCCTGACACAACGCGTTACACTACAGGCTTGTTCGACTTGAACCGGCACTGCACAGACCGATCGGTTTATGACATCAAAATACCGCGAGAGCAATTCAAAAGCACAAGAAGCCGTCTGCTCTCTCTATTCGCTCTCGTAGTACTTTGATGTCATTCACTGATCGGTCTGTGCAGCGCCGGTTCAAGTCGAACAAGCCTAACGTAAACACCTTCCCGTAATCAACGGCGGCGTGACGTTGACGTAGCGCGCGTATAGTGCAAGCCCTGGGTTCGGTTCGGTGGAAAAAAAATTATACGTTTCGGCAGAAACTGAACCCCGTTAAAAAGCCCAATATTCGGCCGAATCCGAAGCCGAATCCTGGATTCTGTGCATCCCTAATATATATATATATATATATATATATATATATGTATGTGCGTGTAATGTATCTATGTGTGCACTTACACACATGCACCTACACTCACCTAAAGGATTATTAGGAACACCTGTTCAATTTCTCGCTTCAATGCATTTAGGGGTGTGGTCCTGGTCAAGACAATCTCCTGAACTCCAAACTGAATGTCAGAATGGGAAAGAAAGGTGATTTAAGCAATTTTGAGCATTGCATGGTTGTTGGTGCCAGACGGGCCGGTCTGAGTATTTCACAATCTGCTCAGTTACTGGGATTTACACGCACAACCATTTCTAGGGTTTACAAAGAATGGTGTGAAAAGGGAAAAACATCCAGTATGTGGCAGTCCTGTGGGCCAAAATGCCTTGTTGATGCTAGAGGTCAGAGGAGAATGGGCCGACTGATTCAAGCTGATAGAAGAGCAACTTTGACTGAAATAACCACTCGTTACAACCGAGGTATGCAGCAAAGCATTTGTGAAGCCACAACACGCACAACCTTGAGGCGGATGGGCTACAACAGCAGAAGACCCCACCGGGTACCACTCATCTCCACTACAAATAGGAAAAAGAGGGTACAATTTGCAAGAGCTCACCAAAATTGGACAGTTGAAGACTGGAAAAATGACATTCAGATGGTAGAGTCAGAATTTGCCGTAAACAGAATGAGAACATGGATCCCTCATGCCTTGTTACCACTGTGCAGGCTGGTGGTGGTGGTGTAATGGTGTGGGGGATGTTTTCTTGGCACACTTTAGGCCCCTTAGTGCCAATTGGGCATTGTTTAAATGCCACGGCCTACCTGCGCATTGTTTCTGACCATGTCCATCCCTTTATGGCCACCATGTACCCATCCTCTGATGGCTACTTCCAGCAGGATAATGCACCATGTCACAATGCTCAAATCATTTCAAATTGGTTTCTTGAACATGACAATGAGTTCACTGTACTAAAATGGCCCCCACAGTCACCAGATCTCAACCCAATAGAGCATCTTTGGGATGTGGTGGAACGGGAGTTTCGTGCCCTGGATGTGCATCCCACAAATCTTCATCAACTGCGAGATGCTATCCTATCAATATGGGCCAACATTTCTAAAGAATGCTTTCAGCACCTTGTTGAATCAATGCCACATAGAATTAAGGCAGTTCTGAAGGCGAAAGGGGGTCAAACACACTATTAGTATGGTGTTCCTAATAATCCTTTAGGTGAGTTTATATGGTTGTAACCTGGACCAAAAAAGGTTCATGGGCTTGCTCAGTGGTTGCACTTTAATCCATAAACCTTTTATGGATGATCTCCTTGATCATGGCATGGTTCTTAGAAGGTTCAGCATGGTCTGTAACAGCTGCTGCAGACCTTGGAGGGGTTTTAACCAAACCTTGGAGGGGTTTAGCCTCTGACTCAAGGAGAGATGTAGAATATGCTGTCCCTTCTGAAAAGGTGTATATGGCCCACACACACTGCAAGGCAGTGGCCACTACTGGAAGTACTGTTGACAGTGGCATGATCTCTGAAACACCCAAAACTCAGACTTGAAACTTGCAGACTTTGAACAGCTGGAGTTCAACTTGATGCCAATGGGCCCGAGAACAGAGACATGTTTGATGCCATTAATGTTGGGTATTCAGACGTTATTCTGCCGCGATTCCCGCGAATGTGATGCGAATTGTCACGTGAACAAGCAAATCCACAAAGATAGAATAATAAAGATAATAAGCATACAACGATAACAACGATAGCAAAAATATCTATACTATATCGCACAGTTGAATCAGAGCTACGAACCGATTGCCCTAAACTCAGTGTTT
This sequence comes from Siphateles boraxobius, assembly GCF_051911475.1. NCBI lineage: Eukaryota > Metazoa > Chordata > Actinopteri > Cypriniformes > Leuciscidae > Siphateles > Siphateles boraxobius. The sequence goes on along the minus strand of NW_027509198.1, from coordinate 67,337 downwards.
TTCCCTCACTGCGCCTGCGTGAAAACAGATTTTAACCATTTCAATCTGCAGAAAAAAAAAACGAAAAGAGGGAACTCTTTAAGTTCTGTAGTTCAAACTAGCTACAAATTACTGTTGCTTACCTCCAGTTTGTCCAGTTACTACCCACGTCTTCCAATCCACCTGCGATGTAAAACCGTGCCTCTTTTATTAATTTGTTAAACAATGTTTTTGAAATAAACCTGTTTTTAATTTTCATTGATGACTAATTATTGCAGTGTTCGGACATATTATAATCGGCCTAAATGTTTTAGACAATTTTCAATGAGGATCCTCATTGAAAATTGTCTAAAACATTTAGATCAATTACAATGAATTATAGGCATATGATTATATTATTATTATTTTATTATTCCTTGAGGAGTAAGCTTCTATGTAATATTTTATTATCCTCACAGTGCATTGCGGTGATGTACAAATTAATTATAATAGCAGATCAATTTAATAATAATATTAGCCTTCCCTAATACAATAATACTAATAATAATTTAATTAATAAATTGGAAGTGCTAAATCATCTTGATATTGATAACTGATGCTTGTTTTGACAATATCTCTGGATACATGATATCGTCTACCAACCCAGCACGGGGGATTATCGCACATATTTCACACGTATAGTGTGAGCAGTCAAGTCGCAGCTCGACGTTCGGACCGTATAGTGTGTGTAGCTCTCTTCGCGACAACACAGACAGGTCAGTTCTTTGAAACGGGCGTTTATTGCTGTGGGCACGTCTGGTCTCTTGGTACATCCAAGCTTCGTTCAACAGTTCTGTACACTGTGCCATACACCATGCCATACACCGTGAGAACTACATTGTAATGAACACAATACAAATAAACCAATACATTAGCTTAGCAGAGAAAATACAAACAGCATCCAGATCAATAAAGACAATATAATAATACCTCGTTGGCCGCTTGTCGTGAAAAGAGGTTACTGAATTCTTTAAAGTCTCTTGAAAGTCCATTTAACCATCTGCATTAACTTCAAAAATCACATTTGCAACTTTGGTGCAGTTTAACAAAGCCTTGAAGCCATCTGCTCCGCTTGAATCCAAAGGAAGTGTGTGATGACTTAAACCGTTGTAGCGGTAACACATACAGAAAACATTAGTTCCGGGACAAACGTAAATACACAGAATGAGATAAATACACTGTTAACCACGTCTTATTTAGCAGCTTATTTTACCCTTTAGTTCTTAAGCATGTAATTTATTTTATCTTTACATTAAATGAATTTCTATTTGTTACATGAAATTATAACAGCAATTATGAATTACGCATCATGAAAACACAAGTATTTATGCAACAACACTTACACTCCCACCAAATCCCTAATTAACTTGAAATGTAGGATTTATACACAAAAGGGCAATTAAGTGTTGTAAGACTGAATGAATGTAATCTTGTGTATGTGACTTAGTTAGATTCAAGTAAGGTAACTACTTTGTGAATGGGCCTTTCGAGGTAGACTCTTTTAGTTAGTGGCTGTCCTTTATCAGTAGTGTCTCCGACTAGTAGCTTCAGCTTCCGCACCATACTGTCTGCACTAGGGTGAACTTCTACAACCCTGGCAAGCTTCCATTCGTTTCTAGGTGAGCTGTCATCTTGTAGAATCACAATGTCATCAACTTGTGAATTCCGTGTTGTTCTTTGCCATTTCTGTCGTTGTTGAAGATTTAGCAAGAATTCCCGCTTCCATCTTTGCCAGAATTCGTCAGCTAAGAGCTGCACTCTTCTCCAACGTTTGCACAGATAGAGATCTTCTTTGCAAAACTGTCCAGGAGGGGGCAGAATAACTGATGATTTCATCGTTAGTATATGGTTGGGAGTGAGAGGCTCTGGTCCGGTGGGATCGTCACAGATATTCAACACTTAGTGGCCGGCTGTTGATTATAGCCATTGTTTCGTAGAGAAACGTTCTCAGCGATGTGGTGTCAAGTCTGCTTGCGGATTTGTCGAGCAAAACGGTTAAGATGCTTCGGATAGTTCGAATTTGACGCTCCCAAACTCCACCCATGTGACTTGCTGATGGGACGCTCGTTACAAATTCGCAACCAAATGCTCGTAGACGTTCTTGGTCAATTCCTTTGAGCAACTCAGAAAACACTCTCCTGGCACCCATGAAATTTGTTCCCTGATCGCATCTCAATTGACGCACAGGTCCTCTAATAGCTACAAAGGTTCGAAGCGCATTCATGAAAGCATCTGTTGTTAAGTCGTCTAGTATTTCTATATGTATTGCTCTGGAGCATAAGCAAGTAAACAGCAATCCGTAGCGTTTCAATTCCTTCCTTCCTTCCTTTACGATGAAGGGGCCAAAGCAATCAATGCCACAATAGGCAAATGGAGGGGACATTTCTGTTCTATCTTCAGGGAGATCTGCCATCTTTTGGACTTCTGTGGCTCTTCTGTATCTCCTGCAAGTTACGCATTTATAAACATGTGAGGAGACTTCCGCAGCCAAGAATCCATATTCCATTTGCACGCAGCTCGTTCATGGTCATGCCTCTTCCTTGGTGATGTACACGCACGTGATAATGTTTAACTAGAAGGGCTGACACATGAGATTTCTTCGGAAGTATTGCAGGATGTTTTACATCATGGTGTAAGGCTGATCGAGATAATCGTCCTCCCACTCTGAGAACATTGTCCTTGTCCAAGAAGGCATTCAGCTGGCTTAACTTGTTGTGCTTGTTCAGGGTGTTTTCTTTCTGGAGCTTGAATTTCTGAATGTCTCCAGCAAAGGCTTGTTCTTGCACCAGCTTGATAATAAAGATTTCGGCTTCTCTTCTTTCTTCAAGGCTAGTTGCTTCCTTTGTTCTTGACTGATGTCCTTTGAATTCTCTGATGAATCTCTTTAGCCTAGCAGTAGCTCTCACTGCTCTGGACCAGTCAGAAAACTTTTTGAAGCGGTTCACCATTGAATTCACCTCTTTCATCTTGACTGCATGAACATGGGATTTGCGAAACTCAAGATCGGTCGTTTCAACTTCTCCCACCATTTCCTCTTTACATGGAAGATTCTGCTGCCAGAGAAAGTCAGGTCCTTTCAGCCAGTTAGACTCCTTCAACTGAACTGAAGTCAGTCCTCTTGAGGCGTGGTCGGCTGGATTATTTCCAGAGCTGACATGTCGCCATTGTTCAGGATTCTTGCTAGATATTATACGTTGGATCCGATTGGCTACAAATGTGTGGAACCTCTTGGCATCATTGTTCACATAGCCAATAACCACCTTCGAATCAGTCCAGTAATACTCTTCTAAGTTCTCAATCTCGAGCTCCCTTTTGACAACATCGCCATTGCGGACTGAAGTCACAGCTGACGACAATTCAAGTCTTGGGATGGTCGTTAGCTTGGTAGGGGCTACTCTTGCTTTCCCCATGACGAGTGAACAACTGATCTGTCCTGTTTCACTTATTGCTCGGAGATAAGAACATGCACCGTATCCATTGAGACTTGCATCTGAAAAGTTGTGTAGCTCATAACGCATGACTGAGTCAAAATGTGATGGAAGGTAACTTCTTGGAATATTCAGTGCTGCCAGGTGTGGCAAATCCTTAAGCCATAACTCCCATCTTGGCAGAATGTGTTCGGGGAGATCTTCATCCCAGCCTACCTTTTCTCTACATAGCTCTTGCAGGATCTGTTTGCCGACTAATATGAAGGGGGATACAAATCCTAACGGATCGTAGACAGAGGCGACTGTAGAGAGAACTCCTCTTCTTGTCAGTGTGCTCTCTTTAACCACGACTCTGAATTTGAATTCATCAGTTTCGACGCACCACTGAACTCCAAGTGCTCGCTCTATGTGAAATTCTCCTAGGGCCATGTCTTGATCTTTGGTCTGTGCACATTCTTCTGGTGGTATTGAGGCGATCACCTCTTTTTCGTTGGACACAAACTTGTGTAGCCGCAGATTTCCTGTTCTGCACAAAGCTCTAGACTCTTTCACCAGATGAACGGCTTCATCGATTGTTTTTACGCTTATTAAGCCATCGTCGACATAGAAGCATCTTTGGATGAACTTTATGGACTCCTCGCTGAACTTTCCATGACCCTGAGATGCCAGATGTTTGAGTCCAAAGTTCAGGGAGTTTTGCTGCCCCAAACAAATGCACCTTCATCCTGTACACTGATGGTTTGGAGTCCAGATCGCCTTTGTCCCACCAGAGGAACCTTAAGTAGTCTTGGTGTTACTTTGCGACGTGAAACTGATGAAACATTCTTTCAATGTCGCACATAATGGCTATTGGGCCCTTTCTAAATCGACATAGTACTCCGACTAATGTGTTGGTCAGATCCGGACCGGTCAGCAGATGATCATTTAGAGAGATTTCTTGGAAACGTGCTGAACAGTCGAAAACGACACGGATATTCCCAGGTTTGTGGGGGTGATAGACTCCGTGGTGCGGAATGTACCACACTGATTGACTATCGAGTTCATTCCACGGGACCTTCTCAGCATCTCCTAGGGTTATGATGTCATTCATGAAACAGACATAATCCTTGTTATACTGCTCGTTTTTTCTCAACTTTCGCTCTAAAGAGGTGAGCCTTCGAACAGCACATTGCTTATTGTCTGGGAGATTAGGTTTATCTGTCTTGAAAGGAAGTGGTAGTTCGTAGTGGCCGTCTTCCTTGTGCTTTATACCCTTCGTTACCTTAGACAAGAAGAGAAGGTCTTCCTGAGAAACCAGGTTGTCATCTGTAGTGTGATCTGCGAAATCGAATTCGAGAACCTTAATGATGTCTGTTGGACTAATCTCTTTGACTTGAGTTCTGCAAGCAAAGTGTACTTCCCTCTTTAACTCAACTGATTGATGCACTGCAGGCGTCACCTGTCGCACTATGATTCTATGACACTATGGTTCCTATTGCATCACTGCAGTCACTTTTTGTATTTGAGCAGCCGACTTTGCTCCAGCCGAGATCAGTTCTCTGTGTGTATGGATGGTTCTCTTTGCCAGCCAGGATTTCCCTTGGTAGAAGAGCTTGCTGACAGTTATAACCAATCAATAGGCCTACTTCGCAGTCCAATGGTGGTGGAATCTTGTCTGCTAATTGTTTCAGATGAGGCCATTTTAGGGCAGTTTCAGAAGTCGGAATGTGCGACCTGTCTGCTGGGATAAACTCTTGTGTGAAAAGTGATGGTAATGGAATCCTTTTCTCTAAGTTGTATCCTCTCACTTGCAGGTTTGTTAGCTTTTGACAGGGTATGACTGTCGACCTTGTAGACATTGTGGATAGTCGCAAACTGACATTTTCTTTGTTTATGTTGAGATCCTGGGCCACTTCGTCTAGAATAAAGGTTGTGTCACTCTGTGTGTCTAGAAGCGCATAGACAAGAACTTCTTGATCTGGTCGTTTTATGGATGAGATCCAGACCGGAACACTTGGAGATTTTTGTGTGCTTACGCCGTCTTGGACGACTCTGTTTGTGGTTGCAGGCATCTCTTTGATGTTTGCTTTATACTTTAAGTGTTCTTCTCCCTTTTGAGGTGATGACCTTTGACGTTCATTGAACTTGTCATCATGCAAACATGTTGGATGTCTCCTCTGGCACCTTTCACATGTGCTCTTGTTATCACATCTTCTCGAGTGATGTCCAGCCTTCAAACATCCAAAGCAAAGCTTCTCTGCATGCACAAACTTGACGCGGTCTTGAACTGTCTTTTCCAGGAACCTTTTACACTTGGCGAGGACATGTCCTGTTCCTTTGCAGAAAACACATGATGGAATGCTGCTCTCTGTTGTGTTTGTAGACAATGTCTTGGCTCGTATGGGTTGGCTTCGTGGATACCTTATTTTCTCACTTTCCACATTCTTGAGCGCCTGTACTGAGGATATGGGATCACAAGCGAGATCTGCTTCCTTCGACAGAAAGTCTACAAACTCTTTGAACGGTGGGTACTCAGCTCTTGTTTGTCTGACTTCCATTGCTTTGCGATTCCAACTGGACACCAACCAGTTTGGCAATTTCAGCAGGATTTTTTGACTCTCATTGCAGTCGTTGAGAACTTCCAATGTTTTAATGTAGGGCATTGCTGCCTCACAGCTCTTAAGAAAGTCTGCGAATTCCCCTAGTTCACAACCATCCTTAGAGCTTATTTTTGGCCATGCGTGCAGCTTGTCTCTGAAGGACTTCCCAATAATGAAAGGGTCTCCGAAACGTTTTTCAAGCAGCTGCCAGGCTGAGTCATATGCTGCTTCAGTTCCTAGTAGGACAAATCCCTCGACAGCTTTCTTTGCGGTGCCACCTAGGTACTTTCTAAGGTAGTACAGTTTTTCATTCTTTGGAATGTTTTTCCTGTTAATTAACGCTTCAAAAGAGAATGGCCAGTCTTTGAATTTCAAAGGATCTCCAGTGAATAACGAGGGCTCTGGAGTTGGAAGACGATTAGCACTTATAGCTTCTGCTAGCACGTTGACCAAATCAGAGCTGTTCTGCACTTGAGGTATAGGCACTAAAGTTGGTGGGGCTTGAGATACCAGTTGCAGACTTTGTGGACTATGAAGGGCTTGCATTGTAGCTGGAAGAGATTGAGGAATGAATGAATTACGCATCATGAAAACAAGTATTTATGCAACAACACTTACAGTGTGAGCACATAAATCCTGAGCTTTGGCTTTTCATCGCATGCGATTTACTCGTTCAGTGTGAGTAGGAACCTTGCTGAAATCGCACAGACATCGCACAGTGTATGGCCGCCTTTAGGGATCACTGTCAGCACAGTCCCTCGGCAACTTGGTACTACTGATCACCGTTTTACAAAAGGATTAATAGTTTGGAGCGAAGCATACGTACAATTGGTAAGTGACAAGGTTTTATGGAGTTATAGTATGCAACATATACGAAAGTTGATTGAGTTAATGTTACCAGCTACCACGATGTCTTAGCTGGAGATTCAACCAGATAACAAAATATGTCTGGAAGCGACAGCTCCGGCCATTTGGTTGGGTCATTGAGCCAGTTTTTAATTAAATAAGGGCAATCATAACCTATTGCAATTAATTTTGCAATGTACCGTTGCCGGTCGGCATGCGTCAATGACTCGCAATACGACATTTTTGTCATTCAAATACACACGATGTTCGCGGTGTTTTCCCCCACGCCGACTCCACCCTCGCCACACCAGACCACGCCCCCAACTGTGACTAGTTGCCGACTGTATGTATAGCACTAGGCTTGTTTGAGATGAGCAAAATCTGCACAGAACCGATCACCGGTGATCAGCGCGTAACGCATGCCAGTTAGAAATGTGTCCGAGTGCGGTCCGCCTTGCTATGATGTCATGCTGACGTGTGTCAACAAACTCTCGCGAGCGCAAGGCGCACGTGTCGGATTCTAGAGGCGCGCGCTGTTGCTCTCCACCGACTGCGCTGATCAAAAGCATGATGGGAAACGACTTGCTGACGACACAGCTTAATGTTGATTGGTTTAAACAACCGTGATGTATTGTTCTCTTTTAAAATGTTTGATTTTAAAACTTGGATATCATGTTTTATGTGTATATGTTATGTGTGAATATTCCCAAACTCTCGGACAGTGCGATCTCTATGGCTTATGCAATGTTATTTTATTATATAAAAAAAAACCACATAGCCTATGTCTGTATTAAAGAAAAAAATATTGATAAATACTTATTTGGAATGGAATTAAATAACAAGTACTTTGGGTGTCTTGTTCATTATATTTATTTTCATATAAAAGCAACAACTTAAATTACATCCAGTTTATTAGCAACACTGTGCACGAGCGTGAATCCCGTGAATCCCGCGATATCCATCATTGATCTCGCAGGAGTCAGATCCACTGCGAGAAGCGAGAACTGTCCGGCTTGCCTGCGCTTCTTTCACTCCTCCTCGAACTGCAGCCGCTACTCTCGCCTATATTTCATGCGAGGCAAGGCGCATCTCAAACAAGTCTACTGTCAGACAGATTAGGAATATTCACACATAATGTATACACATAAAAACATGATATCAGAGTTTTAAAATCAAGAATTTTAAAAGAGAACAATACATCAGTTTAAGCCAATAAGCATTAAGCTGTGTCGTCAGTCATTTCCCATCATGCTTTTGGTTATCAGTCGGTGGATAGAAACTGTAGAATCCGACACGGCCGCCTCGCTGTGCTCGAGTTTCAGACACACGTCAGCATGACATCAGAGCAAGGCGGACCGCATTTATAACCAGCATCATATAATAATATAATAATCACGCTCATATTTTCATTTTTCCTGTTGCTCTTGTTTCCACGTTCTGCACTTGCTTTTCCAAATGTTTGACGAGAAAATTAAGTCAGGAGAAAGCAAAAAATAATAATAATAATAAAAAATGCTTGGCCTCTTAAGACCCTAGGGCTTCTATAATATTAATGTTAAATAAGAATTAAACTGATGGACGAGTGTCTGTGAACCATTAAAAATACTGTAATAACCAAATTGGACCAGGGCAGAGAAGAGCACACCAGAATAAGCAGTAACACACAGTTCATTATTGTTAAAAACACAGCACAATCCTTCTATCTGTGGTTCTGTGAGCAACAAAAGGGGTGAGAGTTGTTTTAAACCCTTGTTGGATTTGGAAGCAGAAGAAGGTCCTCGTTAGAAGAGAAAGTGCACTCATCAGTCAAGCCTTTAGAAAAGGTGAATCCATCGGCGCAGTCGCTCTGGCCAACCTCGCAGAATCCCGATCCAGAAGCTTTACCTAGAGTTGTTGCGTTACATAAAATAGACAAATGGTTCCAGCAGATTTTGCTGTGGTACTGGAATTGGTACCGAGAACTGTACAATTTTAATGGTATTGGTACTGAATACTGGAATTGTTGTATCGTGACAATCCTAGTCTACACAGATACTCTTTCAGCATCCGCACCCCCGAGCAACTCCACAAACATTCCCTACATAGTTAACTTCAGGTGTGTCACCTTATTATGGTGTTATTATTGTGACGCTCTATGAAAGAACATTTAGTTTTTATTGTGAATACACAAAAAAGTAAATGTTTACATTTTAAGAATGAGTTCATTTTTTTATTTTAAAGGGGTCATATAATGGTACATGCACTTTTACAAGTTGATTGTACTGAAATGTGTATTGGCAGTGCCTGTACACATCCATCATATAATGATAAAAATCCATCCAGTGATTTTGTTTTAATCTCCTTATATGTTTTCCCCTGCCTTAAATCGAGCCGTTCGTTTTTGTGACACACGCTCACACGCCCCTCCCACGATTGTTGATTGACACAAACTGTCGCTGTGCTGTTATTCCAATCCAAACTCATTTCTGCATGTAAAGGATGCTGTTTTACGAGGATATTGGGACATGAGTGCAGTATAATGCTTTCTTTACATAGCCTAATAAATAATAGTTTAGTATAATCACATGTTACATGGCGGATATGAGAGGTGAGCCCAACGCCAGATTCGGTTGCATTTTAAATAATGTTTGTTTAGGCATTTTTATAATGAATATCGCTATAATGTATGTTTATACATATTTTCATTGCTGTTCTGTTCTCACTAAAGCCGGCCATGATTTAGTCAAGTCACCTTTATTTATATAGTGCTTTTTACAATACAGATTGTTTTAAAGCAGCTTAACAGTGATAATAATGCAACAGTTTGTTTCTGCTGTACAGCAGCTCTTGAAGAAAATAATGTCATTGTCCAGCTTAAGTAAGTTCAGTGTTGATTCATTTCTGTGGTAAAAAAAAGCTATTCATTTAGTTAATTTATCTATAGAACAGCTCTGGAGAAAATGTCTTCGCCCAGCTCAGTTCAGTTCTCATACAACAGTGTCAGTACTGGCAGATCAATAATATTTCTGAATATTTAGTGTCCACAACTAAGCAAGCAAGAGGCAAAACGTTCAGATCGCGTGATCATCAACTTGATCTCAGCTGACGCTGAGCAGAGACAGACGCGCTCACCGCTGTCATATATCACAACTACTCAGTGTTTTCAGCCACATAAGCTTATTTTAGGTTTCAGACATTTAAATACACATAAGTATTAGCAACAATAGCCTACAATTATAGTTAGTAAAATACACACTGATGTCTAGGAAGCGGCAATAATAATCCATTCAATTATAAATTGATGACCAGATACACATTGTGTGGGTAACTATAAAATGTACTCTATTCTTCTCTCACTTCACTGGTCACTTACTTTCATGTATTTCGGGAGAAGTGGATGAATTGACGTGTTGCTAACGTTAAATCTGACAGATAATTCTCTGAACTGCGGTGCATATATGGCGCCCATTGTGAGTTGTAGATCAACTAACATGATTCATGATTATTATAAAGGTTTCTTAAATGACAAATCGCATTCACATGTATTTAAGAATAAAAAATATCAGCCAAGGACTTACTGACATGTAACACAACCAATCACAGTTCGTTTTGTTCATGTTTACGGTGAAAATGTAAAGTCGACGTTCCTACAATAACAGACCGGCGTACATCTAATAAATGAATCATTCAATAACGTTGTGCAAGTTTACTGCAACAATAGAGCCAAAAACTTCACATACTTTTGAAAATCCAGCCTTCAGTTGATCCCAATGAGCGCTCATTAACCCTTCGCTAAGCCCCGCCCTCCTTAGTTACTGTTGCTACGCCTGTCAAGCTTTCGTGTCTGGCACGTCTATTACAGTGTGTATGCACCGGTGTCAGACATTCCCAATTAGATTAGTAATTTTTGGCGAACATGTGAAATATCTGAGAGAGCAAGACAAAAGGGACTGCAGTATGCATTCGAGGGATATATCCACGACATAATATGCAACCGATTAGAGAATAATTTCATAAAAATTGAAGCTAAAGCCTATAGTCGCAGCAGCAGCGCCTCATACGCTGACCATTCAAATGGGAAACACACAAATTGAGGAACAGCTATGTTCGTGCACAGCAGGGTAAGTGAAATGTGAAACTAATCTAATAATTATAAATCAAACAGTTTATCCATAAATCTTGTGGAATAACACTAACACCGGGGGAGCCGCGATCGGATTGGGTTAAAGTTACTCAGTCAGGGGTAACGTTAGTAGGCCGTCGATTAACAAAATGCTGAAATATATTTTAAAGTATGTCAGTGACCCTCCGTCTTGTCTTTAAAGTCTTATTTTACGTTAAAATATATGCATAATGAACAAAGAACCGTAATTATTTCCAACTTTCAAGCAATAGGTGTTTTTGTTAATCCTGTGGACATGTAGTTGTGAATGGGGTCTCCCACACTGCTGATCCACGCACATCATTTCTCCCCTTGACTTTTAGATTTTCGGGAAGGAAAAAAATTCCACTCCCCATCCAAACTTTTAGGATACCGGGTATCAGATTTGCACAATCCATACGCACAACGCTTCAGCATGTTTCCCTCCCTCAAAAGCTTGCCAGACCTCCCGCGCCTAGTTACGGTTGCTAAAACATGATTGGCCAGTGGCGATTTTCGGGCGTGGCTTAGCGAAGGGTCAATTATCACTACTGTAAACATGACGGTGTTCTTCTTCCACGAGGGGTTTCGCGTCACGGCATTTACGGTGAAGCGCTCTAAAATAACCTCACCTTGTGCAGGACATGCAATAAGTCAGGAGAGGTGTCGTATTTGGCCAGAGAAGGCAAAACATGTGGTCATATTTCTGCAGAAGAATTGATGAAATTTAAAGCTGGTTTGTAGCATATACAAATACAGACTACTTTACTGTTATTAGGACTACTGTAGCCTAACTGTTATTTAGTGTGTTTTTTAGTGTTAAATTATTGTAGTTGGGTTAGGGGGCTTAGGTTTTATTGTACATTTTTAGGCTACTTATATTTATAGGATTAAGTATAGGCTACTTTAAAATTTCAATATATTTTTCAATTTTAAGAATTTATTAAAAAATAATTCGATAAAAAGCCGTTGTTTAATTTCATTCATTGTTTGAGTTTTTTTTTTACCCTTTTTTTTACTGTTCACTGGTACTGTTTTAAACCCAAACGATACCCATCGTTAAAGGTGCGTGATTTTAGCGTCATCTAGTGGTGAGGTTACAAATGGCAACTAACAAAAGTTACGGTGGCCGACAGGTAATTCTTATTAGCTGAACTAAGCTTGCTTCCTTGCACGAAGAGCAACATAGTAACGAAATGCGTTTGTCGTTTAGGGCCACTGTAGAAACATGTCGGCGCATTTCAATGTAAGGGAACCCGCGGTGTGTGTAGACAGAAACTGCTCATTCTAAGGTAATACAAATTTAACGTTTCATTAAGTAAGGTCTTTATACTGACTTCTTTTTCAAGGTAGTGAGGAAACGCGCTCTGTAGCGCTGTGTGTTCGCTGACGGCTACGCTAGAAACATGCAGGATAAAAAAATGGACGTACTATCACCCCAGTTTAGCGTGGAGGAGTCGTTAATATTTTTAATTCTGTTTGTTTAGGCCCCATCCACACTACTGCGTTTTCGTTTAAAAACGGAGACCTTTTGCTACGTTTGCACCTCCCGTCCACACTAAAACGGGAAAAACGAAGACCCAAAACGGAGAAGTTTAGAAACGCTGCAGCTCCGTTTTTCGTTTTGAATATCCGGAGGGCGTTTTAGTGTAGACGGGACAAAACGGAGGAGTTTAGAAACGATGACGTAGAAGGTCACGCTCGGCTCTATGATTGGGTGTCATCACCCATGACGTATCCTTCCCTGATTCGTCAGCCACCCATCACATGTCCCGTCACCGGAAGAAAACAAACAAAAACATCCTGGACTACGTAGCTGATGTTAGTGAGTGCAACATGGATAACGAATTACAAGCGTTACTGACTTTGATGTCTTTGTTAGCAGCTGTTGTGCAAGCAAATTCTGCATTTTACAATGCTATAACTGCCTACATGCGCCGGAGGCAAACTATTATTCGAGCGATCTATGACAATTCCCGTGTGCAGCGGAGGTATCAACCGTACATGGAGCGTCGGTTTTGGGTTAAGCCGGGAAGAACCAGCGCATGGTGGGATAATTTTAAAAATCAAGTTGTGGTCCCTGAGGAATGGTGCGAAAACTTTCGAATGTCCAGAGCGGCACTTATCAACCTCAGCGAAAGACTACGTCCGCACGTGGAAGGAGCAACAACAAAAATGAGGATCCCCGTGGATGTATTAACAAAGGTAGCGTGCACGTTGTATTACCTGAGTGACTAGGCATGTGCCGGTATCAAATTTTCATGCTGCGATTAATTGATTGAGCTTTTATCACGGTATACGGTATTATCACGATATTTTAATTGCACAAGAGAAACAGACGGATTGGGGGTATCTAAAAAAAAACTTGCATCACAATGTGTAATTGTGATTGTCAAAACATTAATTTTATTTTTTAGTGACAACATGTTATAATGTTTACATGGTTACTGAGGCTACTGTTTGTATTATTGCTTAACACAATTTTCATGATTTCAATTAAATTCTTGGATTTTATTTCAATCTTGATTCAATATTGACTCATTTGGATAAATATTAGGTAGGCTACAGTAGATAGCCTGCATTTAAATGTTTCTCAAGAAAAAATATATCTCACATAATGCTGTAAACATACAGAGAGAAATTAAATATAATGCATACAATATAAATATAATAATAATATAAATATAAAAATGTAATATGCCGTAATTTTCAATATAATAACAATTATATAATGACAAGTAAACATATATTAAAATAATATAGTGCACATATTTAGCAAAATACTCCTCTCTATAGCTATTTTCTTATAGTCAACTAACATTAAATGGCTTTCCTGAGGTAAATGTAACGCTCTGTGACATAATTGTTCTCCTGCAGTGTTATTGACCTCTTTCCGTGGTTGAAAAACACTGATTGATCGAAAGTACGTACCTTTCGGTGGGTTGTACTGTATCTTTAATAAAAAGTAACAGATGATCGGTTTACTTGATCTGAGGCGCGCGATCTGTCACGTCACATTTACAAGCACCAAAACAGTATTTATTGTCTGAATTTCGTTATAAAACCTGAGAGCTGATATTTTTTTCATATCAAAAGTAACCTGCTCTGTCTAGTCTGTCGGTGTCAGTGTCCTCTTTGCTCCGCGATTTTTCTCTGGGTGAGAAAATGGATGTGTGCCGCGAGACCGTGTGAAAGTGTCAATTGCGTGAGTCTCAAGCTGCTGAATGCGTGAGAGTTGGCAGCCATGCGGGGGATAAATAGTCGGCAGCGTTCCTCCTTCCGCCGTGCTTCTTCTCCATGTGAGGATTGTTTACATTAGACTAGAGTGCGCACTGCATGCACACAGTGCTTATACATGTGATGTGGGGATTGTTTACATCAAAGTGCACATGTGTTTTGCGCAGCATATACGCATTGTTTTTTAAGCGGTTGATGGAAAATAAGCTGATGCGCGTTCTAAAAATCTAAATTCGGATCTATTATTTTTCACGGTATTTCGAAGTCCCCGCGATAACAATATTGTGCATATTCATTACCGCGATTTATCGCATTACCGAATACCGGCACATGTCTATGAGTGACGAAGGGAGACTTCGGAAAACCGCAAATGCATTTGGACTATCCCGACAAGTTGTTTCAGTAATCATCCGACAGGTCTGTAAGGCCATCGTAATTTTCATGGGGCCAGACTACATTAAAACACCGAGCACAGAGGCCGAGGTGAAGGATCTTGTTGTGAACTTCTATCGGACACACGGGATGCCACAATGCCTGGGGGCAATTGACTGTACACACATCGAAATCAAACAACCCTTGGCCAACTCAACAGACTACATAAACAGAAAGGGAAAACATTCTTTGAATGTACAAGCTTTGTGTGACCACCAGTATCGTTTCATGGATGTTGTTGTAAAATGGCCGGGGAGTGTGCACGACGTGCGCATATTTGCTAACTCGAAGCTCTGTGCTGACCTAAAAGATGGGACAATACCCTCCTGCCCTAGAGAGTTAGTGGAAGGTGAAGAAGCTGTCCCCGTGTTCCTTCTGGGGGATCCAGCTTATCCCCTTATGCCGTACCTCATGAAGGAGTACCCAAATGGCGGAGTTACTCCACAGGAGCAGTATTACGGCCTATCTCTTTGCAAGGCTCGCATGGTGATCGAATGTTCATTCGGACGTTTGAAGGCACGGTTTGCGGCTTTGAGAAGGCCGATGGACATAAACATGCAGAACCTTCCTTATGTGATATATGCTTGCTTTGTTCTGCACAATTATTGTGAAATGAACAATGAACCTGTAAACGAGCAGTGCATAAATGCTGCTCACCAGTATGACAGGGATTTCCAGCCACACATGAGAGATTGTAATGTGAGAGCAGATAACAACGAAAATGAAGGAAAACGAGTGAGACGTGTGTTGACGACATTTCTTGACCCTTAACTAAAACGTTTATTTTTTTAACGTTTATAAAAAAAACTGGTTTCCCAGTACAGTGAAAGTATTCCTTTGCCTTTTGCTCTGACTGCCATGTGTTTTTTAAAATGTGCATATGTTTATTATTAAATGTTACCTGTAAAAAGATGTGATTGAATAAAAAGTAAAATTTTTGACTCTAAAACTGAGTATGTGAGTTTGTACTCTGGTGTGTATACTTGCATCTAAATATCTCTGTAAATATATCTATATACCTAACCTAGAGATATAGATAGATGAAAAAGACAACAAATACACAATGAATAAGTTTTTATTGTCTTTATTAAAACAATCTTTACTGTGCAAATAAATTATTAATTATAAACACACCATGCAATTATAAAACTACAAGAGCACTGCCTTTTAAGTAGGCTGTACTAAAACCACATTTACAAATGTGTGTAGTCTCTGTGCTTTGCAGGTGGACTGCTGTGGTGGCTATGTCCTGGGGAATTGTATTCCTGGAGTGGCCTTCTTATTGGCATATGTCCATAGTTATATGGGTTATCATGAATGGTGTGTGGTGACTGTGGAGGCATATACTGAGGGGTAGGCCTACCTGAACCCACAATATGCTGTACAAGCAGTTCAATATTTGAGTTCAGACGGTCCATTGTAGATGACCACCGGCCCATTGTCTGCACAAATTCGTTGTCTGTTGCCTGAAGTCTGTTAAGGAGCTGTCTCTTTATGTCCAGGTCTTCCTGTGCAACGGAATTTGCGGAGAGTTTTCTCTTCAATCGTTCTCTCCTGTGGCCACACAGGGTAGCGGTGAGTCTCTGGCGTCGATTCTCCGTCATCTCGGGAGACACAGCACTCTCTTGAAACTGGTCAGCAGATGACCCAGAACCAGTTGGGCTGGAGAACTCCTCCGTGGCCTCCGCCGCCACGTTGCCGGTCTCGATACCCCCCTGAATCGCATGCGTTGCAGGAGAGCCTCCCCAAATCGACTCGCAGAGCTCAAAATAGAGCAAAACTACTCGCCCATGGCCACTTCGACGACCAGCATCTACAGCTCGCCTGTAGCTGATCCGTACTGCCTTGAGTTTTGTAGTCCATTGCCCTGTGAACACGAAACAGTTTAAGGTTAGCTGCTAATATAACTAGCGTCCCGTCCCCCCCAGGCTAGGCCTGTTAAAACACATCCAGGCTAACTTAAACCACGTCAAATTGAGCGTTAAAGTTAAAGTTAAAGTTTTGCCTACTATACATACCTTTAGTGATTTCGTCCTTATTGTGGGGGTACACCTTTCCCATCGTTGTGGCTTCCTCTGGCGATGGATAATGCTCCCGGTACCTTTCCAATATGTCGCCGTATTTTGTTTGCGACGACTCCCAGTCTGTGTTTTCTGCCGCCATGGCTGTTTTGTATTCCATTGTAACTTTAAGTAAAAGTTCCACCTCGTCGTCGGTCCATGAAAAGAAATCTCTGGTCTTCGACATTTT
Organism: Siphateles boraxobius; assembly: GCF_051911475.1. Lineage (NCBI taxonomy): Eukaryota > Metazoa > Chordata > Actinopteri > Cypriniformes > Leuciscidae > Siphateles > Siphateles boraxobius. The sequence continues at coordinate 50,427 of NW_027509198.1, read as the reverse complement.
CTAATCTTTGCAGAGGTAGCTAACGTTACTTGCTTCCTCATCAAATCTGAGGAATAGTCCATCCGTTTCCTGTTTACACCGGCACGTGCATGCACAGTGTTGGAGAATGGTCACGTGATCCGAGTTTTCAGTCGTTTTAATGTGGACGGAGATCAATTCTAATACGCAGCTAAAACGCTGGTGTGGACGGAGATCGTTTTCGTTTTAATTCTCCGTTTTTAAACGAAAACGCAGTAGTGTGGACGGGGCCTTAGACACACTTGATCAGGTAGCACCTCTAAGGCAGGTGCATAGGAAACACAAACCAACTCCATGGTTGAATGGACAAACTAGATCCCTAAGAAGGGAATGTAGAAGATGTGAACGGAAATGGAAGAAAGATAAGTTGCAAATCTCCTATGAAATGTTGAAAGACTCGCTGTCTAAATTTCAACGGGCTGTAAAATCTGCTAGGACGAGCTTCTTTGCAAATGCTATTGAGAAAAATCGCCAAAATCCGCGATTTCTTTTCTCAACAATTGATTCTGTTTTGAATCCTAAATTAGAGGCACCTCCGGTTTTGTCAATTGATTTATGTGAAAGTTTTTCACACTTCTTTGTCGATCGTATATCAGAGGTTCGGAATAATATACAGCGGTGTACATTTGTGCCATCATATGCACTAGAAACTATTGTTAATTTATCGCAATTTGAGCCTATTTCTATCTCTACTTTTAACATTATTGTTTCTAAGCTGAAGTCTACATCTGCTCCCTAAGACATTATTCCGACACCTATGTTAAAGCAAACCATAGAATCGGTTGGCCCATATATGGTTTCTATAATAAATAAAAGTTTACTTTCAGGGACTGTTCCCGAGTATTGTAAACATGCTGTAGTCCAGCCTTTGCTGAAAAAAGAAAATCTAGATACGAGCGCTCTTTGCAATTATAGACCTATCTCAAAACTTCCATTTCTGGCAAAGATCTTAGAGAAATGTGTTCTGATTCAATTAGAGTTATTTATTGATGAAAATCATGTTGGTGAAGTACTTCAGTCAGGATTTAAGAAGCACCATAGCACAGAAACAGTGTTATTGAAGGTTTTTAATGACATCTTTTTGGCCACAGATCAAGGGAATGTGACTGTTCTTCTGCTGTTGGATCTCACAGTGGCGTTCGATACGGTTGACCATAATATTCTTATATCCCGGCTTGAAACATGTGTAGGCATTTCTGGAAATGCCTTAAATTGGTTTAAGTCTTATCTCTTAAATAGACGATTCTCTGTTCGTATGGGTGAGTGCACATCAGTTTCGACATCTTTATCATGTGGCCTTCCACAAGGGTCCGTTCTAGCACCACTTCTTTTTTTCTTTTTATATGCTTCCTTTGGGCTCAATCTTGCGTAAATACAGAGTGTCATTCCACTGCTATGCAGACGATACACAGCTGTATATACCACTTAAGTCAAAGGACTCCACTGCCATGGAAAGATTGTTGGCATGTTTAAATGAAGTCAAGGCTTAGATGTCTACAAATTTCCTGAGCCTTAATGAATCGAAAACAGAATTGATTCTTTTTGGTCCCTCTGATCTTGATAACACAGTTGAAACCGAGCTGGGTCCTCTGAGCCTGTTTTGAAAACAACATGTAAAAAAATCTGGGGATGATTTGTGATAGTGCACTTAAATTTGACAAACAAATAAATGAAATCGTTAGAACGAGTTTTTTTAAATTGAGGATGATTTCAAAAATTAACCATTTTTTATCTCACAAAGATCTGGAAAAAATAATTCATGCATTTATCACTTCAAGATTAGATTATTGCAACTCGTTATATTATGGTGCCCAAAATAAAGTTCTAGATAGACTACAGATGGTCCAAAATGCGGCTGCAAGATTGCTGACAGGCACTCGCAAATTCGATCGTATTACCCCGGTGTTAAAATCATTACATTGGTTGCCTGTCACTTTTAGAATTCATTTTAAAATTCTGCTATTTGTATTTAAATCTCTACATGGGTTAGCCCCATCTTATATTGCCGATCTAATACAGGAACAAAAGTCAATGAGATCGCTACGATCACAATTTAAAAAACGTCTTGCTGTTCCTCGGTCAAAGATGAAGACTAGAGGGGATCGCGCATTTGCGGTCGCAGCCCCTAAACTATGGAACAGTTTACCTTTATATATTAGGGACCTTCCTACACTCAGTCAGTTTAAAAGCCATCTGAAAACATTATTTTATGATAGCGTTCGATCAAGATAAGTGTGAAGGGTGCTAGTGTCAATATATATATATATTTTTTTTTTTTCTCTGCTCACTGTTTTACTGCTTGTACAGCACTATGGTAAACTGTGTTGTTTTATTCAGTGCTTTATAAATAAATTTGAATTTGAATGACCACACAATATGTCGACCTCCATAGAAGGGGGCGTCCGCGGTTATGGAGATATAAATGTCTCATTCTAAGGTAATAAAAACATAACGGTTCATTATGCAAGGTCTTTATACACCACTGAAAACATAGTTATGGATCTTATATTGCATTTCTGTCAATAGAGCCTAAGAAATATTACACAACACACCTTTAAGAATAATGGTGAGTCAGAGTCCAGTGTCACTGATGTAACTAAAGTGCAGTGCATGAGGTGTGTGTGTGTTGTTTGTTGGCTTAACATTTGTCATTAGTTCTAAATTTTCCTCATCATTTGTTTATCCCTCTGAAATATCATGATATTAATCTCAGTGCCTCATTGTCATGTCCAGGTCATGCTGAGCATCTGATTGTCTTCACCAACACAAAGATACCAGTGCTGAGCTGTTTTCAGTGGCAGTTTATCTGCAGTAATGTCAGAGGAGCGAGGAAAGGACTCTCTCTCTAAGATGAGTCTCTCAGAGAAACAGAGGTAAGACTGCGACTGTTTTCACAGAATCATTTTAAACACTACTGGAGTTTCAGGTTTGTCCTGTACAGAACAAAGTCTGATCAACAAGGAGTGTTTTCTCTCACCATTGCCATGTCAAATGCTGTGCAAAACAACTGAGAACTTCCGATAAATGTTTTTAGATTGTCGGGGGTTAAAATAACTTGAAACTGATTTCATATTTAATGTACAGGAACATTTAGCACAGTAAAATATGTTTAATGTACCATACATGTAAAGTCCTCCTGTAACAACCCAGATTAAAGTGTATTGCATTACGGTTTAAAGGTGCACATTTAATGGATAGTAAATGTAAATAATGTGGAAATACATTATTTCAGATATACATGTCAAACAGGGCTTTATAGACAATGTCACAGTTAATAACTAACTTACGTTCAGAACTTCTACCATGACTGTAGACGAGCTACATCCCGACGAGCTGGATGGCGCCTTGCATGGCTGACACCGCCGTCGGTGTGTGAATGAGTGAATGGGTGAATGTGAGGCAATGTGTGAAGCGCTTTGGTGGCCATTGGGTCTGTGAAAGCGCTATATAAATGCAGTCCATTTACCATTTATTTACCATTTCTACCATGACTGTAGATGATTTAGGACTGTGATCAAATCATACTAAAAATGAACACTGAAAAAAAATAATAGCTAGAAACAGTGGCGTGCACAGACCTACGCTGGGGCTAATCTATCTGGATTTTTTTAAAGGTGCACTATGTAACTTTTTTGTGTTCAAAATTAAGTAAACATAAATGATGAGTAGATACACCATCAATCCTTCTTCAGAATGTGTTTTTGTCTTACCCTGATTCACTATGATAAGCCTTTTATAAGTGTTTATATTGTAGTAGGGCTGGGCGATATGGCCTAAAAAAAAATCCCAGATTTTTTCACAAAAAATCCGATTTACAATTTAAATCGATTTTTTTCTCTCCCTACTTAAAATCAATCTACAGATGACAAAGAAATTGTTCAAAACAAGTTTTAACTTTATTTTGTTTTAATATTCCCTTCTGGGATTTGATCTGGATTAAAGTGCAATTAGAAACAACAAGCCAAAAAGACAAGAGGACAGGACCTGTGTTTGAAAACAGTGAACATGTAACATAAAATAAAATGGGTGGATTGGGATTGGGGATGTCTAAAAAAACAAAAAACTTGCATCACAATAAGTGTATTGTGATTGTCAAATTATTTGGTAACTAAACATAATTTTATTAAGTTTACTGGTATGCTACTGTTTTTATTATTGCTTAACACAAATTTCACAATTTCAATTCAATTCTTGTGATTTGATTCTGATCTTGATTCAATATAAATTCCTTTGGATAAATAGGTACAGTAGATACGTTAATGTGTTAATTGTTCTCCAAAAGAAAAAAGAAAAATTCACCTAATGCTGTAAACATACAGAGAGCCCTGTCAGCTGGTATTATTAAAGGTTAAAACTAACTCAAATTAAATATAATGCTTTTTTTTATAATAACAACGTTATACTATTTCAATGATATAGGTAAAAATATAATACATGTGTAATATAGTTATCATATTTAGCAAAATACTCCTCTCTATAGCAATTATTTTAAGTCCAACTAGTGTTGACCCATGCGTGCTATGGGTCATTAAAAGGCATCCTGAGGTAAATGTAACGTCACGTGACATATGTTGTTCTCCAGCTGTTTTATGGACATCTTTCCGTGGTTGAAAAACACTGATCGATCGATTTTATTACATTTCGGTAAGTTGGTAGTAAAGAGTATCAGATGTTTGGTTCACGTGCCGCTTGAACTGAGATCTGCCAGCGTTCTTTCACGTCACATTTACAAGCGGCAAAACGGTGTTTATTGTTTGAATTTCGTAATAAAATTGACAGAATCTGAGAGCTGAGAATCTGTTTCATATCAATAGTAACCTGCTCTGTCTTGTCTGTCGGTGTCAGTGTCCTCGTTGCTTCGCGATTTTTCTCTGCGTGGCGTGAGAGCGTGTAAAAAGTGACAATTTGCTTCGCGTTTTTTCTCTGCGTGAGAAAATGGATGTGTGGCGTGAGAGCGTGTAAAAAGTGACAGAATTGCGTCTCTCACAGTGAACTCGTGAGAGTTGGCGGCCCTGCAGATTCAGCTTGTAAATGTTTTCGGCGGGTGTGCTTCTGCTGCCGCGGTCCTGCTCATTTGCCATGTTGTTTGTGTATCTCTATCATGGCAAGCGCTGAGCCCGGTCGGAACTACGGGAGCCCAGAGGGGAGCGTCGGCGGTTGTTAAAGAGAAAACCGATTTTCATTCAAAAAAAATCGACGTAAACTACACATTCGAGTTAATCGATAAAATCGATTTATCGCCCAGCCCTATATTGTAGATGGGATGGTTTTCATGGGGAAATTGTGTACATGTGTCACTCGTCCATGTGTGTCTCGTCATATCCGTAAATAGAGAAAAGTTAAGAAAAGTCTGAGCCGCTTTGATCGCTCATGCTCATCGCATTACAACTGAGCGACTCAGCTTTTACTGTGTGTATCGTGAAGGAGGAACACATGAGCGGCTCAGTTGTGACTAGACTTGACTAGACTAGACTGACAAGCACAGAAAGCTTCTTCAGAGAGCACTCGGCTGCATTGAGTTCTCTTTCGTACTTGAACAGAGAGAACACACAAAATTATGCCAAAATGTCTGTTTTGTCGAGTATCCTTGCCAGCACAGTCTTAAATTATTTAAATAAAGTGTTAAATGGACGTAAAGAGTTGAGAAAATTGGATGCATGTCAGATCCACGTCATGTGGGGCAGCTGTTAAAGTGACGGCAGCCTAATAAATCCTGCTGCTGTCTGTTATTAAGGATAGTCAAAGAAAAAAAGAGAAACACTGCTCTTATCTGAATACATTTTATAGCTTTAATAAGAATTTATTTATATTTAATTTATAATTTATGCAGTGAAGACTGAAGTGTTTGATAACTTTATTCAATTTTGTATATTTCTTATTTGATCAAATATTTAAAATATATTTTATGTTGTTTCTACATTTAACTGTGATGATGATTAAATGTGATAATTACAATAAAAAATGTATTAACTTTAATGTTAGGTACAATTTAATCATGATTAATTACAGATATATATCTACAGGGTTTGAAATTAACACCTGCCAAATGCGGGTAAAAATCAACTCTGGCGGGTAACGCTGTTAAGACAAATCTGCGCAAATACTGAACTCGTGAGTCATCATGATATATTAAAGCAGTATATATCTGAATACCGTTGGCATAACAGTGGTATTGAAAACCATGGCGGTGAATAATTTGTCCGAGAGGCATTATGTAAATAATAAATAGTAATGGGCTGAGAACTGAGCCCTGTGGAACACCTTGTTTGAGAATGACAGTGGGAGATTTATAATTGTGCATGGTGATGATGTAGTATTTTCTGTCTGTCAGATAGGAGGAAAAACAGGATAGTGCGGCTCCTGAGATACCGATCTCTGAATTTATGACAGACAGTATCAAAAGCTGAGCTGAGGTCGAGTAATAAAAGTGTTTACTTTCAATTTTAATAAAATACTGTGATGTGGGCGAAAACCAGACTGAAATATATCAAAACGATCACTTAGAGATAGAAATGACTGCAATTGAGTGGCAACAACCTTTTCCATGATTTTTGAGACATACAGTAGACTGTAGATTGGGTGATAATTAGCAAAGTCAGTTTGGTCCAGATATGTTTTTTTAAGGATAGGAGTAACTGCAGCCGTCTTTAGTGAAACTGGAACAGAGGCTGATATAAGGGACATATTTACAAGATGTGAGATAGGAGCAGAAATGACAGAGGTACAGTGTTTCAGAAGGATTGTTGGTGCGGGATCTGACCAACATGAAGAAGAATTGGATTTCTGTATCATTTGAGAAATGATTAAGCGGTCGGTTCATCACCAAAAGTCCCACATAAAGCATCCAGCTTTCCCTGAAAGTGGTGAAAAAAAAAGCTTAAGTCATCAGATTCTTGTTGATGGGCATTATGCACGGATGCCTGGACTAGCTCGTTTACGATGTTAAATATTGATTTAGGACTGTTGTTTGCACTATTAATGATTTTAGAAATATAGGAAGAGTGAGATGTGTTCAAGGCTATTTTATAACATTGTCCAAAAACACAGGAAACTGTACAGTTAGACCGGTTTTCTTAAAGAGGCGTTCAAGTTGTCTACTCTTGCTTTTATAGCCGTTAGGGGAAAGGAAAAGGGAACAGACCTAGTCCTAATTGGAGCTGCTCTTCTAAAACGTCAGTGATAGCAGAGTGGTACAAATCAAATATCTTAGATGGACAGGTGAAATCAAAAATGTCAGAAATAGCAGACAAGGCAATAGATGCAGTATCTTAGGATAAGAGATGGTTATATTGTCAAAACATTTAGTTGGACAAAGTAATGTAAAATCAAAAGTAATAAGCTTATGATCAGAGATAGGAGTAACCAGAGCACTGATGGAGATATCATTCAAACCAGATGTTCAAACTAAGTCAAGTGTGTGGCCATGAGCATGAGTTGGGAAATTAACATTCTGATAAAGGTCCAAGCAGTCCAGAACAGTCTTTAATTGAGTACTATTAGAACAGGGAGTGTTGATGTGGATGTTAAAATCACAGCACAAGATGACCTTGGATGATGAAGCACAAGCTAGTGTTAGCAGTTCACTAAGCTCTGAGAAACAATAGTCTCGCTGTTTGGGTGGTCTAATTGAAAACAATTGGTCAAATTCCAATTGTTTTCAATGGGAGCGCCGCGTTTTTTAAACGCCATGAGCGTAACGAGGCGCTGAGCGAGTATTTAACGCTCAAGCGCTGAGCGTTCAGCGTTTTTTACTGGTCGCCGAGAGTTGAAAAATGTTCAACTTTGGGTAAAACGCTGCGCTCATCACTGTCACTTTTTACCCAGCCGTCCAATCACAGTGGAGGAGGGGCGGGACTAATACCACACCGACCAACTGTCACAACATTCTTTCTGTACAACGACCAGGGCCGGCGCTCCGCACACGCACATCACGCACTGCGCGTAGGGCACCAAGTGCTTGGGGGGGCACCAAAAAATCTGGGTCGTGAAAAATCATCACAATAGGCTACAAGTATAAATAACAAATAAAACATGTCTAAAGCATGTTAATATACAAAAGCAATACAAAAGTAATATAGGCCTAGACCAAATTAGTCGAGAAAAAGGTGAATCTCCTGTGCCAGTCTCCCTCTGGTGCCCCCCCTTCCCCACCTCCCAGTGGTCTGTTCGATTATGCCTCAATCAATGTCAAATTTGGCAGACACCGACCTCAGACATGGCCTCGAAAAGGCACCAAGAGTCGGGGGCGGAAAAAAGGAAAAAGAAGAGACGGCGGGATGATACTCAGACAATGTTTTAAATAAAAATGTTAGTTTTGTAGCGCGGGCGCCCTTGCGTCGTGTATGCATGTCCAGGGGGGCGTCGTTAGTAGTGCAAATGATCCGGGGCAGGCTTTTTTAGCCCTGCATGTTGAATCTTTTATTTTTACGGGGGTCTGGGGGTTTCTCCCCCGGGAAATTTTGAAACTTGGGCTGTTTAAGATGCAGTTAGTTTGTTTGAGAAGAAAAGGAAGACCGCTTAGATACGTTTTTTCGTTGTTGTTCTATGCGCATAATGCGGTCATTTTCAAGAGGTTCATAGGCCAAGGCCCAAGGGCGACATCTTTTGGTGAAACTGCAATTAGAAAAACCCCCCACAATCTCAGTGTTTGTATATTTTCATATTCACAGAGTTGTCAAATTATTAGGGCTGGGAAAAGATTAATCGCATCCAAAACAAAAGTTTGTGTCTACATGATATATCTGTGTGTGCTGTGTATAATTATTTTGTATATATAAATACACACACATATGCACGTATTTAAGAAATATTTGCATGTATATACTGTATATATTTATATATAATTTATATTATATATACATTTAAATATTTTATATATAAATAACAAATATTTCTTAAAAAATATTTGGGGGGGGGGGGGGGGATGGCACCACCAAGCATTTGTGCTTTTAAACGCCATGAGCGTAACGAGGCGCTGAGCGAGTATTTAACGCTCAAGCGCTGAGCGTTCGGCGTTTTTTACTGGTCGCCGAGAGTTGAAAAATGTTCAACTTTGGGTAAAACGCTGCGCTCATCACTGTCACTTTTTACCCAGATTTTAATTTAACAAATTATCTACGGAATCAGTTACAAGTAAACTGTGCTGTGGATATTCTGTATCATATCAACGAATCGTCTCAACTGAAAAAACACAGCGCTGCCAAAACGCTCTCAAGCGCCCACAGCTAGGTGTTTTCAGCAGAGCGCCCAGCGTTTTCAGCCGGCTAAAAACGCTTTGGTGAACACACGGGCTTAGAATTATGAAAGTCCAGTTGAGCAAGTGTTATGGAGTTGCGATACATAAACTTTACCAGATAAACTTTGACAACTGATTTTTAAACCTAGTGATTTTATAATGTCTAGCCTAATTATAAATTCAAAAGCAAAACGGGTTGGAAAGTGGAATATGATATGATAATAATATGATCCAATAACCACACTTCTGCTGCCATCTACTGTTTATATTGTAACTCTTTGTATGTATACTCTTTCAGTTTTACAAATGGGGACCATCTTTGAAGGATTTATAAATCATGTTTTTTTTTTTTTTGTTATCATATTCCAAATAACAATTGAAGTGCTGGAATGTCTAATTACAAACACTGTGTATCTTATTCAAATGTTCCCATATCTTCAAGTCTGAATTGCAATCAATAAAACTGGTTAATTGGCAAATTAGGTAATCGTGACAACTGCATTAAAATATAGACGCCGCATTTACTTTGGTTTAGTGTCAATGAAGGGAACTTAATCCTTATTGATATACATATCTGTCTCATATATATCTATTGATATATATATCAGAATCTATCCCGTCTATCAAGCCATTATGCTTGGTAATATTAGCCCAATCTGTGTTCTATCCTATATTTACCCAGCCATTGGGCTAAAAACTACTCAAAATTATATACACATGCATGTGAAAGGAGAATGTATGTGTGTGAGAGTGAATGAAGGAATTCTGTACGGCCCCTCATAATATATATATATTATGAGGCGGGGTGTTTATATATATATATATATATATATATATTCATTTTTGACCAAGATTTGATTTGTGTTAAACTGGGCTTAATTAAACATGAAACCTGCAGTATTTCCTGTAGTAAAGTGTTTTATCGTTCTGCTCTTTGTGTCATTAGTGTAAGATCAGGCTCACATGTGTCCAGCTCGGTGTCTGTGAAGAGTGACCGGTCAAAAGGTGATGGACCAACATTCAGTGAGAGAAAACCATCAACTAACAAAAGGTATTTCATTTGTTTATTATTTTTTTATTTCTACACATTGACTGTTACAAAATATTTTAGCAAATATTTATCATGAAACTTTATCTTTCAAACATCGTTCCAAATTACAATCAACATAAAGATTAAAATTATTTGATTTGAATTATATTTTTTGTGATACCTATTAGGGCTCTGCCATATGGCCAAAAAACAAACAAACACATAAACTTAAAAAAAAACTAAAAAAAAAAGTACTAAATGTTCACAGGAAAGAGGAACACACATTCACTCATCTGAGCTTAGTAACTATATTAGTCTAGATTTGATTACCACATTTCAATTCTGCTATCATAAAAATCCACTTACTTGTAGGTTTAAAATTCTACATATGGCACATTTAATGTAAAAAAATATATATATTTTAGCAAAATGTAGCAATATTTTTAGTTGTGCTCCTATTCTATTGCGCTGTGTTTTGTGCGCGGCGGCGCTCGTTCAGTGAAGTCTGAAGTTTAGCAGATTTCTAGCATTTACAGATGGAGAATTTACCTGTGCAATGTAGGTTATTCACTGAGGAAAACACCACATGTTAAACGCATTAAACAACACATATAACGGCTGTCTGATTATATATGATTTTTGCCATACTCAAGCAGCCCTACATTAAACCATTTCAAATGAGACTGAAGTATCTCCTGTAGTAAAGTGTTTTTATCGTCCTGCTCTTTGTGTCATTAGTGTAAGATCAGGCTCACATGTGTCCAGCTCGGTGTCTGTGAAGAGTGACTGCTCAAAAGATGATGGACCAAACTTCAGTGAGAGAAAACCATCAACTAACAAAAGGTATTTCATCACACATAGACTGTTAGAAAATATTTCAGCAAATATTTATCATAAAACTTTGTTCAAATATATTTCCAAAACAGCAGTGCTATAAAAACCCAAAGGGAGCATCAGCAAAAAGATTGTCATTTTTATTTGAATAATAATTATATTTTTTGTAATATGCATTTATTTGAGTCTGCTTACATAATTACTGCACAACATATCAAAATACCTATTGTCAATGCAGAATTCACTGTATGTTTATACTTAAATAGATCCTATACTTTAACTGTGAAAACTTAAATTGCTAATGTTTTCTTGTTCTCTGGTAAAAATAATAATACAATTTTGCCTGAAAATGCAGTATTTTATTTTATTGGCTAACAGGCTTCAATGTGAGACATTAGACTCAGACGTTCAGACTCACAGGAACAACGAGAACAATCTCCTAGGCATCTTCCAGGTAGAAAAACACATTTTCATACATGTTTATATTTATAACAAACAAATAGTTTACTGAACTTTTTTGCAAAAATAATAGAATAGACATTTTAAGAACCCATAACATAATCAAAATGTAAAAAGACAAGTGTTGTTTTTGTAAATTTTGTGTTAAATGGCAGCTGATTGATGTGTTTGGTTTTTAACTGGTTTCTTTTACAAATATTTGTAATTACTGAATGAATAGTTTCAACCAAATATGGATGTGGATCTGGTTAAATTGTGTTGTTCTGTCTCTTATTTTATTTGCTTTGTTTTTAGGATATTGAGAGCAAAATAATCATATTTCTGAAGCATGAACTGGAAAACTTTAGGAAAATATTACAAAAAGAGAACACACAACACTTAGTGAAGGACTTTAATGAGAATGGATGCAGTATCAAAGCAGCAGCTCTTGATCTCACACTACATTACCTGAGAGAGATGAAGCAAGATGAAGCTGCTGATGCTCTAGAAGGTAAGAGACTCATGAGCATCTGTCTGATTGTCTCTTATAAATGTAGGAGAGACAATTAAGACTAAAACGATCTGTTTTCTGTTCCTGTATTTAGATGAGCTGTTCCTCATTCCTCAGCTGAAATGTGGCCTAAAGAAGAAGAATCACTGTGTGTTTGAAGGAATAGCAAAGCAAGGTGACTCCACACTTCTGAATAACATCTACACAGATCTCTATATCACTCAGGGTGGCAGTGAACAGGTCAATACTGAACATGAGGTGAGACAGATTGAAGTTGCTTCCAGGCGTCATGAAGCACAAGAGATACAGGTTGAATGCAAACATTTGTTTGAAGCACCTGAACAAGACGAGGAGATCCGAACTGTACTGACAAAAGGAGTCGCTGGCATCGGAAAATCAGTCTCTGTGCAAAAGTTTGTTCTGGACTGGGCTGAAGGAAAAGAAAATCAAGATATCCGCTTAATTTTTCCTCTTCCATTCAGAGAGATGAACTTAAAGGAGAAAGAAAAACTGAGTTTAATGGACCTTATAACTAAATTTTTCCCAGAGACAAAAGGACTGAACCTTACAAGAAGGAATCCATTCAAAGTCCTGTTCATCCTGGATGGACTGGACGAATGTCGCCTTCCTCTGAAGTTTGATTGTAATGAGACGTGGCGTGATGTATCGTCACCAGCCTCTCTGGATGTTCTCCTAACGAACCTCATGAAGGGAAATCTGCTTCCTTCTGCTCTCGTCTGGATCACCACCAGACCAGCAGCTGCCAGTAAGATTCCTCCTGACTGCATCGACCGGCTGACAGAGATACGAGGATTCAGTGACACACAGAAGGAAGAGTACTTCAAAAAAAGATTCATGGATGATATTCAAGCCAACACAATCATAGATCATGTTAAACAATCAAAGAGTCTCTTTATCATGTGCCACATCCCAGTCTTCTGCTGGATTTCAGCCACTGTTCTCCAGAACATTCTGGAGGAGAAAAGAAATAATAATGTGAAAAACACTGAGGCTGATGATATCTCTAAAACACTGCAGGAATCAAACACTGAAGACACTCCCAAGACTCTGACACAAATGTACACACACTTTCTCCGCTTTCAGATCCAGCAGAGCCGCCGAAAGTATGATGGAGAATACACACCAGATGTTTCCTGGGATAAAGATGCCATCCTTTCACTGGGGAAACTGGCATTTCATCAGCTGGAAAGAAACAACCTGATCTTCTATGACACAGACCTGGAAGCCTGTGGTATTGACGTCTATAAGGCATCAGTGTACTCAGGCATGTGTACCCAGATCTTTAAGGAGGAAACAGGGATCATTCTTGGTACCATGTACTGCTTTGTTCACTTGAGCATTCAAGAGTTTATTGCAGCCCTTTATGCACATCTGGTTCTGGACATCAACAAGACAAGTGTGTTTGATCATGAGTCTACAGAACAGGAAAACAAAAATGAAACCATGATTGATTTTCTCAAGACTGCAGTGGACAAGGCACTCGAGAGTGACAATGGTCACCTGGACCTTTTCCTTCGCTTCCTCCTCGGCCTGTCGCTCCAGTCCAATCGACGACTCTTACGAGGTCTGTTAACACAGCAAGACAGCAATGAACAGAGCAACAAGGCAATAGTTCAGTACATCAAGGAGAAATTAGAAGATAATCTTCCTGCAGAGAGATCCATCAATCTGTTCTACTGTCTGAATGAACTGAACGACCAAACTCTGGTGGATGAGATTCAGACCCAGCTTAGCAAAGGAAGTCTCTCATCTGGTGACCTTTCACCTGCCCAGTGGTCTGCTTTGGTCTTTGTGTTGTTGACATCAGAGAAAGAGCTGGAGGAGTTTGAGCTTCAGAAATTCCAGAAATCAGACGAGTGTGTCATTAGATTATTGGCAGTCATCAAAGCCTCCAAAAGAGCTCTGTAAGTCACTTAATACATTATGTCATGTTATGGTCTAATCCAGGGTATAACAGATTATTTAAAATACATATATTATCAGTTGTTACTTTATTTCTCCCAAAAAAATTGTATTTTAAATCTTAAATTTCATAAGTTTTAGTTCTGTAGTTTTAATTGTGGCGGACAAAACATATTGCAATGCAATACATACGTGATTGAGAGATACAAATAAACATTTATCAAAAGCCTGTTGAATCATATCTGATATATACATTTTAACATGTTTTTTTCAACAACAAAAAAAGTTGCTTTAATCTAATTGTAATCTTGAAACATTAATAACTATAAAGAAAATCTTAGGTTTCTTCTCTTGGGTTTACTTTAATCAGTAAAGATTTCACAGCAAAAAAAAAAAAGAAGAAAAAATAACCACTGATTTAGAATTAAACTGAAAGGCCGTTTACTTGCTAAAAATTATGAACTACCAATCAGATGACAGAAGGCATGTAGTAGATTTTCAGCATATTTTTTTTCAGCCAAGTTTTGATCAAATTGATAATTTAGAGGTCTTGACATTCACGTATCAAATATGATACATTAGGATTTATGCGGTTGAGTTAGCAGAGGATGAAGCACAACAGTATTGTTATCATACAACACACTGGTTTATAGTTATTTTCACTAACTTTCACTATGTAGTTCTCTTCAACTTCTGCTATAAAGCACATATGCTCTTGCATAACTTCATAAATCTTAACAAAAATATTTGTATTTAAGCATGTCTCATTTAATTGAGCAAATTATTGACTATCAAAATTAATATATAGAAAAGGATAGTTTTGTCAGTGTGTATCTCATATATATATATATATATATATATATATATATATATATATATATATATATAATAAAAATAATGTAAATGTATATTTTATATTTGTATATAAAAATGTTCCACCTAACTTCGTGATGTAATTTATTTGTCTTGCAGGCTAAATGATTGTGGCTTAACAGACAAAAGCTGTTCAGCTCTGGCTACTATTCTTGGATCAGATACCAATCTAAAAGAGCTGAACATGAACAATAATAATCTGCAGGATTCAGGAGGGAAGATGCTCTGTACTGGACTGAAGAATATAAAGTGTAAATTGGAGATACTGAGGTAAGTTGTGTTACAACTAGGGCTGTCAATCGATTAAATTTAATCTAATTAATTACATACTCTGTGATTAATTCATCTAAATTAATCGCATACATAATTTTTGCTTTTAAAGTATTTTAAATAGTTCAATTCAAATGAATCAATGAATAATCAGCATTAGTGACATTAAAGTTCAAAAACTCTTTTATTATTATTTGCCGTAACACCAAGGTAAATGTGATTGCTAACTGAAGTCCAGTGATCCCCTGTCAGCGCGATATATTCCACTCCCATCAATACATCTCCTTTTGTTTTGTTTTCAGTGTCGTACAGCTGCTGGATTCTTAACATAATGGTGTTTCGCAATGGCTGGTTATATGTTATGTCTGAAGAGGCAATTTGCAAAACCTCTGCTAACCCTCTGTCTTCTATCACTGAAAATGGTCTGCAAGACATTGCGATCCATTTAGCAAGGGAATTTCTCAGTCGTGTCAAATACAGATTTGCTAAGATGGTGGTGGTTTGAAGATGACGTTGACTACTAGAGTTGGTATCACGGGACGTGCTAGGTCATACCTCCGGATTTAACGTTTGCATTAACGGATGCTTTGCATTGATGTGGTATTTTAGAGTTGACTAACTCTGGTGATATGCAAATTCATTGCTGCAGACAATGCAGACGACTTTATTTTTATCAACACTTCCATCAGGCCGTTTTTTATAAGTAAATGATCCAGGCAGCGCGTTCTCGTCTCCCTCCTTCATTTTAGTCGAATGGTGGCTAGAACGGCTCCCAGTCAAAGGTCAATACGGAACGGATTAATCTGCGTTATTTTTTGACAGCCCTAATTACAACATAAGATATTTTTTGATATTCTTTACTTTTAAATATATTTCGATTATGACAACTCAGAATAGATTGATTTTAAGCCTCTGGGGTCGACAAACGCGCCGGCGTGTTTTGCTGGATTTTTTTTCACATAGCAGCAAAATAGACTTAAAATACAACGTCATTTATGGTCATACAGACTTAAGAAATATTAAAGAATTAACTGTTAAATGTCTACTTTTTTATGTGTCCACTTACAATGCAACAAAATATTGTGGTTTTGTAAAATAAAGAAAATAAACAGGGTATGCTTTCTGCCTCTCCGTCTCAGTGAAGATTTTGTCTGGAGCACGTCTCTAAACTTAAACAAAACTCAGCGAATACTAGTCACACAGGTAAGAGCAATATATCTTTATAGTAATTAAAGTGTCTACTTTTAAATGATCTAAATCAAAACGAAATCAAATATTCTGTTTATGTAATCTGTATGAAAAGAGCGATGTCAGACGTTCTCATGGCAACTCATTATCTGCTAATGTGAACACGCCTACTGAGAGCGCGCGCTATTGAAACGCAAATGATCTGAGGCAATCCATGCAAACCCGCCCACATCAACTCGCTAAAACACACCAAGCTTAATCAGATCCAATTACTTTACAAATGGATGCGACACTGTGAGGAATAATAATAGTGTATTAGTAAAATATTCCTGGAAAAATTTACCTCAGAAGTGCTGGTTTTGGTTTCATTTCAAGGAGCAATGGATCCAGCTGAGGATTGTGAATAGTAAGTTCTTTATTCTTAAGGGCTTTGTTCTAATCGCAATATAGTGTATATAAACCGCAAAAAGACTGTTTAAATATGAATCGCGTGTCTATGTGTGAATGAACGGCACAGATTTGCGCTGTTGTTTACTACAGGCACTACAACATGCTATTTTTACATGAACATGAACACGTCTACTAGTTTAGCGTTTCCCAAACTATATTGCTATACTGATATGAGTACAAATCGACTGAAATATGTTCAAATAAAATGTCTTTGTATAAAGCAACATATTAAATTGCAAATTAACATTTATATGCCCTATATTAATACATCATAAAAATGATATGTTACAGATGAAATATGAATGTTTAGACAAGATTTCGTTAATAGTTTTGGATAGATTTTAAAGTTTTTACAGTAAAATAGACTACTGTCACATCAAATAAGCTTTTGTTCGCCAATTTCTGCTCATATGTTAAATATATAGAATGGGATGTTTTGTCAAAAATAAAGTAGGTATATTGAACTATCAAAATCGACAATTTGTTATTGTCGATAACAAATTTAGTGAAAGCCTATTTTGGAGATTTGCAATTTAGTTTCTCAACTCCAGAATTCAGCACTACATGGCAATGCTTAGAGGTTGGAATAATGGCAGGATGCACAGTTTCTCCACTGGCTTTTACCATGGCAATGGAAGTAATCATTAGGGCATCAAAATGGGTAGTAGGAGGAGAGCGCTTGGCTTCTGGGATGCGACTACCACCAATCAGAGCATACATGGATGACATGACAACCATGACTACAATAGTAGCCTGCACTAATCGGTTATTGGGGAAGTTAACAGATAATATTGAATGGGCACGAATGCAATTTAAGCCCTCTAAATCAAGGAGCATCTCGATAATTAAAGGCAAGGTAGTAGATACAGTAAAACATACTTCATTAATGGTGAGGCAATTCCAACAGTTTCTGAGAAGTGAAGAGTCTTGGGAGATGGTACGATGGGGATCTAAAGGACACAGTTCGAGTGGGAGAAGTTAGACGACAAGCAGTGGAAGGGTTGAAGAGCATAAACAGCTGCGCTCTCCCAGGCAAACTAAAACTCTGGTGCTTTCAGTTTGGTCTACTGCCGAGGTTGCTGTGGCCATTGACTGTGTACGAGGTTTCTTTGACAACAGTGGATAAGCTGGAAGCGTTAATAAGTTCATACATCAGGAAATGGTTGGGAGTTCCACGCTGCCTCAGCAGAGTGGGACTTTATAGTAAAGGAGTATTGCAGCTGCCAGTCTCTGCTTTAACCGAGGAGTTTAAGTGCACCAAGGTCAGACTGGAAATGACCTTAGTAGAGTCATTTTTAGGGTGTTACTCTGAGGGGGTTCAACAGAAATTCGACCAGTACTGAAAGATAAAACCACTTCACTCACCAAATATAATTTTCTACCTATTTTATTCCAAAAGTGCATATATATATATATATATATATATATATATATATATATATATATATATATATATATATATATATATATATATATATATATATATTATATAAAATTGCCCCAAAAATAAACAATATAAGCAAACAAGCAGTCTTTGTCTCTGTGCAAATGATGGTGATGAGATAAGTATAAATCCGCAAGGTTATTTGAGAGCGATGCAATGATATAATCGATAATCCAGTGAGTGAGAGGTGAAGATCAATGGCGTTTGCCTCGCTGACCTTAACGACACGTTTATTAAGGCCACGCGCCTGTAGCCTCGCTACAGCGGGATAATACCCAGATCCATACCTCTCACTTCCCGGAGACATGTAGTGGATCCAAACGATGCACATATAATGAACATAGGAAAGTAAAACAACAAGAGTGGTATGGTCCAATAGTGATATAAGTGAACTGATATATATGATGAAAAGTCCTTTCTACAAAAGAAAAGAAAATCGCTAACATCAGTCATTATTCATTGCAAATACACCAAGACATTACGTTTGAGCGTAAACTACAAGTTCTCAAAACAGGACTTCCAATTAGTAGACAGGTAGCATTAGTTCAACCAGAGAATGTCTAATATGGGCAGAACGTTCACTCAGTAAACCTACGGCTTCTGAAATGGTTGCAGTTCCACTCTGGTTCCATATGAGGGCGCTCACAGGACGAGTTCAGAATGAATGGAGGTCAATGGAGCTATACCCCTAAAAATCCACTTTTCTCAGGATATAATTTTTTGTCTAGTAATTTGAATGTTGTATATTTGAAAGGAGAGGGAAAGAAATTACTCATTGCTGGGTGTTAGATTCACTCATTTGCTTTAAAAAGTCTTTTAAAATGTCAATGACGTCATACACATTGTTCCACCAGAGATACTGCTTTACAGCAATCCTTCAGTCACTTTGGTGCTTTCACGCTCTGCACTTTCTTTTCATCGACAACACCGCTGACACAGGTAAATACACGCGCTAGAAGAGTTTTTGTTTTGTTGTTTTAAAAGACCATGCCGAAAATACACACACACATTCTGGTCCCGCTTCAGATGCCACGATGCCATCAATCGGTATCTCTGGTCGTAATCAGTCCTTCACTGACCAATCAGCGTTCATTAGCAGAATGCTAGCGTGTAATGGGCAAGAACAACTCAACCTGTAAGAAATCGAAAGGACATAAGTACTCGTTCATTCAACTTTCGACCTATAACCCATGTTGAACTTGCAAAATCTACAATCAAATCTGAGATTTCTCAATGGCAATCGGGTGAAAGAGACAAATTTAGCCGTCTAGCTCCATAGACTCCGATTCATTTTGCACTCAGGGCGATCGCCCCCCAGTGGAACTCTGGTGGAACTACCGAAATTCGGTACAATTGGGCTTAATAGGGAGTGAACAGGCTTTCCGTACGCGGGCTATGGTTCAACCATGTGGTTTCCCTCAACCAAACGAACTGACTTATTCGTGGGTTACCAGGCTTAAACCCGGTAGCCACCATGCACTAGTGTCCTCAAGCGGCTCCTAGTGGTATTACACTTGACCCAGATACCTCTTTTTAGGCAATAGCCAGTGAAAATGCAATAAAAACTAGGTAACGTTTAGACCGTTTCAGCTTTCTATGTCTAATTTAATCACAGTTTAGATAAGGGTCTATTTCACAATGTTTCTCTTAGTAGGATGAAAATAATCTGTTAAGTCACTCACTGGTTTGATTTACTGGCACATAGACAGAAAATCTGACTGTACATGAATCATTATATATCAGAAATCCCTGGTCAGATCAGGCATTAGAATTAACAGTTACTTGCATGTTGTGGCATTACTGTCGAGTCCATATCATAAAAGTCTGTTTGTAAAGCCTGTGCCAAAATTGGGACTGTTTTACCAAAGAATCCACAGTGAAATGTACCGCATACAAATAAATAATACTCAACTAAGACATTCACATCGTTGAAAATAAATAACCACATTCCTAGGATCAGGATCTTTTGGAAGGTAATGTTATTTGTTGTCCGTCCTGTATAGCTCTCGTCATCTCAACACGCCAGTGGGCGGGGCCAAAGTTGCAATGGTGAAGTAGGCATTGATTTTCTTCTGCAGAGGCGGTCTTTAACCACTCTATTACAGTCTTTAACCACTCTATTACGGTCTTTAACCACTCTATTACGGTCTTAACCACTCTATTACGGTCTTTAACCACTCTATTACGGTCTTTAACCACTCTATTATGGTCTTTAACCGCTCTATAACCACTCTATTATGGTCTTTAACCACTCTATTACAGTCTTTAACCACTCTATTACGGTCTTTAACCACTCTATTAACCACTCTATTACGGTCTTTAACCACTCAATTAAGTACTTTAACCACTCTATTAACCACTCTATTACGGTCTTTAACCACTCTATTACAGTCTTTAACCACTCTATTACGGTCTTTAACCACTCTATTAAGTACTTTAACCACTCTATTACGGTCTTTAACCACTCTATTACAGTCTTTAACCACTCTATTACGGTCTTTAATCACTCTATTAAGTACTTTAACCACTCTATTAACCACTCTATTACGGTCTTTAACCACTCTATTACAGTCTTTAACCACTCTATTACAGTCTTTAACCACTCTATTACGGTCTTTAACCACTCTATTAAGTACTTTAACCACTCTATTAACCACTCTATTACGGTCTTTAACCACTCTATTACAGTCTTTAACCACTCTATTACGGTCTTTAACCACTCTATTACGGTCTTAACCACTCTATTACGGTCTTTAACCACTCTTTTATGGTCTTTAACCACTCTATAACCACTCTATTATGGTCTTTAACCACTCTATTACGGTCTTTAACCACTCTATTACGGTCTTTAACCACTCTATTACGGTCTTTAACCACTCTATTATGGTCTTTAACCGCTCTATAACCACTCTATTACGGTCTTTAACCACTCTACTACAGTCTTTAACGACTCTATTACGGTCTTTAACCACTCTATTAACCACTCTATTACGGTCTTTAACCACTCTATTAAGGACTTTAACCACTCTATTAACCACTCTATTACGGTCTTTAACCACTCTATTAGAGTCTTTAACCACTCTATTACAGTCTTTAACCACTCTATTACAGTCTTTAACCACTCTATTACGGTCTTTAACCACTCTATTATGGTCTTTAACCACTCTATAACCACTCTATTACGGTCTTTAACCACTCTATTACGGTCTTTAACCACTCTATTACGGTCTTTAACCACTCTATTACGGTCTTTAACCACTCTATTACGGTCTTTAGCCACTCTATTACAGTCTTTAACCACTCTATTACGGTCTTTAACCACTCTATTATGGTCTTTAACCGCTCTATAACCACTCTATTATGGTCTTTAACCACTCTATTACGGTCTTTAACCACTCTATTAACCACTCTATTACAGTCTTTAACCAGTCTATTACGGTCTTTAACCACTCTATTATGGTCTTTAACCGCTCTATAACCACTCTATTATGGTCTTTAACCACTCTATTACAGTCTTTAACCACTCTATTACGGTCTTTAACCACTCTATTAACCACTCTATTACGGTCTTTAACCACTCTATTAAGGACTTTAACCACTCTATTAACCACTCTATTACGGTCTTTAACCACTCTATTACAGTCTTTAACCACTCTATTACAGTCTTTAACCACTCTATTATGGTCTTTAACCACTCTATAACCACTCTATTATGGTCTTTAACCACTCTATTACGGTCTTTAACCACTCTATTACGGTCTTTAACTCTATTACGGTCTTTAACCACTCTATTAAAGACTTTAACCACTCTATTACGGTCTTTAACCAATCTATTACGTTCTTTAACCACTCTATTACAGTCTTTAACCACTCTATTATGGTCTTTAACCACTCTATTATGGTCTTTAACCACTCTATAACCACTCTATTATGGTCTTTAACCACTCTATTACAGTCTTTAACCACTCTATTACGGTCTTTAACCACTCTATTACAGTCTTTAACCACTCTATTACAGTTTTTAACCACTCTATTACAGTCTTTAACCACTCTATTACGGTCTTTAACCACTCTATTACGGTCTTTAACCACTCTTTTACGGTCTTTAACCACTCTATTACGGTCTTTAACCACTCTATTACAGTCTTTAACCACTCTATTACGGTCTATAACCACTCTATTACTGTCTTTAACCACTCTATTAAAGTCTTTAACCACTCTATTACAGTCTTTAACCACTCTATTATGGTCTTTAACCACTCTATTACTGTCTTTAACCACTCTATTACAGTCTTTAACCACTCTATTACAGTCACTCTATTACGGTCTTTAACCACTCTATAAGCACTCTATTATGGTCTTTAACCACTCTATTACGGTCTATAACCACTCTATTATGGTCTTTAACCACTCTATTACGGTCTTTAACCACTCTAGTACAGTCTTTAAAGGGTCATTCCACCGGTGGAGACATGAATATGTATTGAAAGTGGGTCATATATGTAGTAGAATAGTATCATAAATTTCTAATTTGGGACCTTCTTGGCCGATAAAAGGCAGAAAATGACTTTTTAGTGCTTGTGGATTGTAGACAACAATCCCCATAGTCCATTGCAATGCTCAGCTCCGCAGACCACTCCCACTACAGTAGCTAGCATAACTGCAAGATATTTGTGCAATGAACCTGCCACGTTAGCGTGTTAACAAAATGAAAATAAACTTACTTTACAGAAAGACGACCATTTGACCCTGTAGGCTTTGGCTGACGTTGCCAGTTGACGTTAGGTATTCTAAAGTAGGTCTCCAGGACACCGCTATCCATATGGGGTGCAAAACTCGGGTGAGCAACAACACACACGTCCATGTCATCCTCCGATTCCGTAATTTCGTCAATTAGAAATTGGCACCGCTGGGATTCTCGGCAGCAGACAGACTCTTGTTCTGTGTCCATTGGCGCACAGTGAGAGCACAGGCACCACCAATCTGCCCCAGCTCGAGCCATTGCGGGCTCCTCGTCCGCGGCAGGCAGATCGTCTGCATCGGCTGTGGTGGCAGCAGCTTCAGCCGCCTCCTGTTTCTCCATAGCCCTCAGCTGCTCGTCGCTATACTGTGGCTCATAAAGGTAGCCACGGACATCCGTTTCTACCATAACTTTGTCAAAATCCAGATCCTCAATAATGCATCCGTCTGCGTATTCAGTACCTTCGTCCATATTTTCAAAAAGTTTCTGCCGGTGAAATCAAACGCACTGGCACTGATCTGTGATTGGTCTGTTAGCGCATTAGGTCCAGCCCCCTATGGGCGGGTTTGAAAGGGTGAGATCTAGTGCTTGTAGTCTTTACAGAAATCCCCCCCTCTTACACTTCCTCCTACAATGACGTAAAATTACGATTTTTGCATAATTGTAGGAGGAAGTGAAAAAGGTAAATAGAGGATTTCTCTCGTCTCAGGGGAAAATGAAAGAGTGTTGCACGACCATTCAATAGTATGACTGGATTTCTAACAATGGAAATCTTAATGCAAATGGGTGGAGTGTCACTTTAACCACTCTATTACGGTCTTTTAACTACTCTATTACGGTCTTTTAACTACTCTATTACGGTCTTTAACCACTCTATTACGGTCTTTAACCACTCTTTTACGTCATCAAGAGACACATTCCAGGACGAGTCGTTCGCTGGACTTGGTAACAATAAAAGTTTTTGGAATAACAAGGAAGTTTTCAGCTCTGAAACTTACAGTATATTCTTATAGTATAATGACCTCTTATATGTAAAAAGCTCAAGGAAACTTTGATTTCTCCGTTCATGACCCCTTTAATGTATTTGGCTTGGAGGACTGGATCTGCTATGCTGATGATACTGTTGATTATTGCTGCTGCTGCAGAGCTACTGCTAAGAAATACACAGACATGCTGCTGTGATTATGTAAGATCGGCTGCTGCTGCATAAATAGACATTCATAAATCCTGTAGCAGATCTAGGCTGGTGGAGCTGGGGGAGGTGGAGGATTTCAGAGGAAACATGATGGAGAGCTGAGTACACTGACTCCACTTGGAGCAGTTTGTGACACATTTCATGTCACTAACTCTTCCAGCACACTCTCTCACCCGTTCTTGAGTCTAGCTTGTCCCAATGTCTCTCTCACCAACATGTATTCAAGAACACTATGATTCACAAAATACAATGATTACAAATTATTATGGATACAAATAAAAAGTAATAATAATACTGAAAATAATATTAAATGATGAAATTTTAGTCTTCACAGTACATCATATAAACAGATGTTTGACACGCTGCATCATCAGGGATTATGGCTTGCCTTGGGAGCATTCAGAACTTCACCAGTTCAGAGTTTGTAGATTGAAGCCAATGTATCATCACTTCAAAACAGCCGGCTGAAGCGATCATTCCAATATGATATTAAACTAAAAGCAAACCAAAATAACCCAGCCTCTCTCTCTCTCTCTCTCTCTCTCTCTCTCTCTCTCTCTCTCTCTCTCTCTCTCTCTCTCTCTCTCTCTCTGAGTGGATGTTGGGAGTGAGTGGACGGAGGTAGTGCGTGTGAGAGAAGAAAAACTCATTCAACAGCGTTCTCTTCCAATCTTTTGCAGTTTGTTTGTGTAAATCTTTTGTTTGGCAAGTATATTGTTGAGCAAGTAGAGACACTGACTGGAAACGCTGTCGATCAGTGAAAGCTTGTCGAAATGGCAGCATCTCAAAGTTTGGATAACTGAATGCGGAGGCATGGCATTAAAGTCATCCCTGCGGAGCGTTGTTCTGTTGAGGATTCAACAATTGCAGTCGCTGAAGTAGTTGGATACTCTAGCATGTTGTCTGCCGCTAGAATGAATAGTGCCGTAGTGATTTTTCTTAATAGTGTAGAGAAAGGTAATGAGGTTGTAGTGAAAGGGATTGTCGTTAACGATGTGTTTACCCCGGGAATGCCTTTGGTCCAGCCGGCTAAAAGGCTTTCAAATGTACCGCCATTTATCAGAGATGATGTAATTGAAAGGGAATTAATGAGACATGGTAAAATGATGTCTAAAATCAGGAAGATCGCGTTAGGCCACAGGTCACCTCAGCTGAAACATGTGGTTTCATTTAGAAGATAGACACACATGAATCTAAACAATAAAAATGAGGAGCTAAATAAAGCCATGAAATTTAAGGTGGACAACTATGATTATGTGATCTATGCAACTTCAGAAAGTATGAAGTATGCTTTGGCTGTGGACAGGAAGGACAGGATTCGTGCTTGTCCTGAGAAGGAAGATCCAGTAGTGCCTCTGAATGAGAATAGAAATAAGGAGCAGACAAATGTATGTAGAATTGAAGAACAGAGACAGTCAGAAACTGGTGAAGGATCACGTGTTGACAGGAAAAAGAGATGGAAATAATAATGGAGAACTTAGCAAAGAAAATTTGGAAGATGTTGTGAATGAAGTTCAGTACAGTAAAAAACGTCCCGGGTTACGTATGTAACCCTAGTTCCCCGAAGGGACGGACGCTGCGTGAAATCGCAGTGGGAACGCCCTCAGCGTGACGCGTCTGAAGCATGAATGAAATCAGTCAATGGAGAGAATGAGCGTACGGCGAGTGACGTCATCGACCAGGAAGCTATAAATATCCCCTGAGTACACAACACGCCAGCTTAAAAGTTACTGAAGCAGCGACCCAAGGGGATGCCGAGAGTATGGCAGGACACGCAGCGTCCGTCCCTTCGGGGAACTAGGGTTACATACGTAACCCGGGACGTTCCCCTTCAGGGACTACCGCTGCGTGAAATCGCAGTGGGAACGCAATACCCACATCCCCATACGACCAAATCCCCGTCGTGTGTCATTAGGAGACACAAACCGACGAGAGAACCTGAGCCCCGGGAGTGGAGCTAAGATCGAGGGAATAAAATCTAACGAAAGTGTGCGGTGAGGACCAGCCTGCCGCATCACAAACGTCCTGAAGAGAAGCTCCTGAAAGAAGAGCTGTAGAAGCAGCCATACTCCGGGTGGAATGAGCCCTTACAGCCAAAGTGAAGGCTGATGGGCCGAACCATAAGCAAATGGGATGGCCTCGACCACCCACTTGCTCATCCTTTTTCTAGATGCAGGACACCCTTTCTTAGGTGACCCAAACAGACGAACATTTGTTCCGATCTCCTCCACAGGGCAGCTCTGTGGACGTAAGCATCAAAACCCAAACTGGGCACAGCAAATTAATTTTCTCCTGGTCTGACGTCAGAAAAGGCGGAGGACAGAAAACCTGCAGAACTATAGGTCTAACTGAAACAGTTGGAACCTTAGGAACATAACCTGGTCTCGGAAAGAGAAAGGCCTTAACCAACCAGGAGCAAATTCCAGGCACGAGGGAGCCACCGAAAGTGCTTGAATATCTCCAATTCTTTTTAGAGATGAGATAGCGAGAAGAAGGATAGTCTTTAGAGTAAGAAACTTTTCCGAAACTTCCTCGATGGGCTCGAAAGGAGCAAGGGAGAGACCTTCTAAGATGACGGCCAGATCCCAAGCTGGTACCCTTGTGCGAACTGCAGGCCTCAGCCTCAAGGTGACACGAAGGAAGTGAGACATAAGCGGGTGTTTCCCGAGGGAACCTCCACTTGAAGGGGTGTGGTAAGCAGCTAAGGCCGCCACATACACCTTCAGTGTGGAGTGGGATAACCCTGTGGAGAGACGGTCCTGCAGGAAATCCAGGACTGTACCAACCGGGCAGTTAACTGGGTCCTGCTGGCGCTCTCCACACCAAGAGGTGAAAAGTTTCCACCTCGCGGCATATAACTTCCTCGTGGAGGGAGCTCTGGATCGGAGGATGGTCTCAACGACCTCAGCCGAGAGACCAGAATCTATGAGCTGGGCCCCCTCAGAGGCCAAGCCCACAGCCTCCATAGCTCTAGACGGGGGTGAAAGATCGACCCACTCGCCTGAGAGAGCAGATCTCTGCTGATCGGTATCTCTAGGGGAGAGCCGTTGAGGAGAGACACTAGGTCCGCAAACCATACCCGGGCCGACCAGAACGGGGCTATTAGCAGGAGACTGAGCCCGTCCCGGCGAACCCTCTCCAGAACTCCTGGGAGCAGAGCGATCGGGGGAAAAGCGTACAAGCGTGACCTCGGCCACGGATGTACCATCGCATCCAACCCCAGCGGGGCTGGATGGCTGAGAGAGAACCACAGCGGGCAGTGTGATGTTTCTCGAGAAGCAAATAGGTCTACCTCGGCAAGACCGAAATGTTTCCATAGGAGTTCCACCACCTCGGGGTGAAGACTCCATTCCCCGGGCCTCGGCCCCTGTCTTAACAGGATGTCTGCCCCCTGATTTAAATACCCCGGGAGATAAAAGCTCTCAGAGAAAGAATTTTCCCCTGGGACCATAGAAGGATCTGACGTGCCAGTTTGTAAAGCGGGCGAGAACGCAAACCCCCCTGATGGTTGATATAAGAAACCACCGATGTGTTGTCTGTCTGGACAAGAACATGGTGGCCCCTTAGGTCTGGGAGGAAGTGTTTCAGAGCCTGAAACACCGCCAACATCTCTAGGCAGTTTAAGTGCCACAGACGATGATGGTCCTCCCACAGACCCTGAGCCCACCCGTGAGAGAGGCATCTGTCATTAGCATAACGCGACGACAAGGACCTCCTAACACAGGGCCTTGGGACAGAAACCAAGGATCTTTCCACATGATCAGGGCGTGATGACACCGTCGCAAACTCACGATCATGCGAAGCGGATTTCCCCTCGTGGAGAAACCCTTGGTCCTGAGCCACCACTGTAACAGTCTCATGTGCAAGAGGCCAAGAGGTATCACGTTGGACGCAGCTGCCATGAGACCTAGCAGTCTCTGGAACTGTTTTACAGTGGATGACTGGCCTAGCTTGACCTGATCTACTGCAGCGAGAATCATAGCAATACGAGCAGGTGACAATCGTGCCTGCATCGTCGTTGAATCCCACACTACACCTAGAAAAGTGGTTCTCTGTAATGGAGAAAGAACACTCTTTTTGGCGTTGAGCCTCAGCCCCAGTCACTTGATATGAGCAAGAACGACATCTCGGTGCCGAACCGCCTGTTGTTCCGATTGAGCTAGAATCAAGCAATCGTCTATATAGTACAGAAAGCGGATGCCCTGTAACCTCAGCGGGGCTATAGCAGCATCCGTACACTTCGTGAATGTTCGGGGTGACAGTGCTAGGCCGAACGGAAGAACCCGATATTGGTACGCTTCGCCCCCGAAAGCGAACCTCAGGAACTTCCTGTGTTGAGGGAGGATAGATACATGGAAGTAAACGTCCTTTAGATCTATCATGACAAACCAGTCCTCGGATCTGATTTGAACATCCCCAGTGACAGACACAGCGCCCTGTAACATACTGGCAGGGAACAGCTGGTCTGGGCACTCCACAACCCTCCTCGGAGGGGGCGAGCGTCCCTCGGGAAATCGCTCGCCGAGTCTCTCTACACCCTGTGAAGGCAGGGTTAGTAGAGCAGACCACTGAGGGCATCGGAAAAGACAGGGCACCGTGTTCTTGTGCAGTGAACTCAGGTCTTTCATGATAGGGACCACCCTCAGAACCCTGACGTTCAGCACGTCAGGATTTTTTTTTTTTTTTCGATGAAGTAGTATCCTAACTCCCTGCTGGGTGGGGGACCCATTCCGCCAGGAACTCTACTAAGGGAACCAGCCTCTCGAGGCTGGCCTCCGGATGAACATCCCGAGTGACAGACACAGCGCCCTGTAACATATTGGCAGGAAACAGCTGGTCTGAGCACTCCACAACCCTCCTTGGAGGGGGCGAGCGTCCCTCGGGAAATCGCTCGCCGAGTCTCTCTACGCCCTGTATAGGCAGGGTTAGTAGAACAAACCCCTGAGGGCACCGAGAAAGACAGGGCACCGTGTTTTTGTGCGGGGAACTCAAGTTTTTCCCGATGGGGACCACCCTCAGAGTCCTGACGTTCAGCCCGTCAGGACTTTTTCGACGCGGCCTTTCTGGCGACAATGACTGTCCTCAGATCAGTCCTGCCCCGAGAAGGCCGTGCCGGAGAGCACCCCGCCTCGTCCCTCCAGTTTCTCTGCAGGGGGGCACGAGACGTGACACTCCGCTTCTGCTGTGCTCTTTTTGAAGACGAACTCGACGAAAGACTTTGCTCTGGTTGAACATTCTGCGTGACAGACACAGTGCCCTGTAACGGCGCACCGGCAGGGAACGACTGGTCTGAACACACTAGAACCCTCCTTAGAGGCGGCGAGCGTCCCTCGGGAAAGCACTCGCCAGACCCTTCTACGCCCTGTTTCGGCAGGGTTAGTAGGACGGGCCCCTGAGGGCGCCGGGAGAGACAGGGCACCCTTAAGGGAGGTGAACGCAAGTCTCTCTCGGCGGGGACCCCCCTCAGATTTCCTTTGAGCAGGTCGGCCTGAAAAGCCTGCATAAAAGACATCGTATGCAAACATGCAGCCGCCTGCCGAGCCACCGAGTAAGCCTTCCCCACCAGCACAGAGGTATATATATTTATTTATTTATTTATTGGTGGAAGAGCCGGTGCTTTAAGTGAAGACGATGAAGCAGGAGAGAGATAGCTCGCAAGCGTCTCCTCCGCCTACAGTATCGTCACATAACCAGCAGATTTAGCACCAACAATGTTACCATAAGCATTGGACTGATTTGTGTAAATTCTGCTTGAAACCGGTCTAACCCAGGTCTTTGAAAACTCAGCATGAAGATCTGGGAAGAACGGTAAGCACCGGCTAGAAGGTTGAGGTCGTGCAGACAGAAATCTATCATCTAGATTGCTTTTAATTCTAGAAACCTGTCTATCAGCTGGCCACTCGATACTGTTATTTTTTTTTTTTTTAGCTTTTCTCTGATAATAAACTTTC
Source organism: Siphateles boraxobius (assembly GCF_051911475.1). Lineage (NCBI taxonomy): Eukaryota > Metazoa > Chordata > Actinopteri > Cypriniformes > Leuciscidae > Siphateles > Siphateles boraxobius. Next base: position 20,326 of record NW_027509198.1, on the reverse strand, counting down.
GACATCCAGCTCCTCAGAACTGGAAAATCTCAATTCAACATCATCATGTGCCTCCACCCGGGCAGAAGTAACCGCCGCAGCGCGTGCTTCCAGAGCCGGGTGAGAGGCACTAAATCTCGTCGGAGATAGCTGAGATAGGGCGGAGCCCGTCTCAACGTCGCCAGCGAGATCCATCTGCGAGCCCCAAGACAAGCGCCGCCGCTCTGCCTCAACAGAAGCGGGACCCGAGCCTCGGGGAGCTCGCAGCAAATCACTCTCCTCGAAGAGCGATCGCCGCGAGCGCAGAGTTCTCAAGGGAAAACGCTCGCAATGCTGACAATCGACTCCCTCGAGAGCCGACTGGGCATTGCTGCACTCCCAAACAAGCCACACTTAGCTCGTGTGAATCCCCACCCGTGATGTGCCGAGTACAGGGGGGAACACACTTCTTATACTGCTCGCTCATATTGGTTTTTTTATATAAAATATATATAGTGAAAACTCCTGACAAAACAGACAAACACAATCGACAGATTCAGACACACACAGAGCTGCTGAAGTAACTAAAAGCTGGCGTGTTGTGTACTCAGGGGATATTTATAGCTTCCTGGTCGATGACGTCACTCGCTGTACGCTCATTCTCTCCATTGACTGATTTCATTCATGCTTCAGACGCGTCACGCTGAGGGCGTTCCCACTGCGATTTCACGCAGCGGTAGTCCCTGAAGGGGAACAAGTACTATGGAAGAGTGTGAGGTAACTATTTCTAACTTGGTTGCAATAGAAGGCGAGGAAGACATGAAAATGATAGCGGATGAGTGTGTTTTAAAACACCTGCAATAAAACGGAAATTGAAGAAAAAAGGCCATGGGAAGAGAGCTAGGAAAGTGAATGGAGATGAAATGTCAGGAAAGAGTTTTTAAAATCCTGGAATTCAGAGGGAATCATATATGAGCAATATTGATGAGTCTGACCCAGAAAGTGGAAGTGAATCTTTAGGGTCTGTAAATTCAGTCTCACAAAAAAAGATGTCATAAAATTGTTATTTTAAGTCATAAAAGTGAATCTAGTGTTGCTATAGCTGTTCTTTTTCAAAAACACTTTAAACCTTTATCATATGAGGTTAAATACATTGTTGAAGGGCAATTATTGAAAGTCAGAGCAAAATCTGAAAAGTTTTAGTTTTTGTAAACATTTATGCTCCTGTACTTGGTCCTTAGAAGGTTTATTTTATAAATAAATTGAATGATGCTCTTTCTAGTTTTAAACAAGAAGAGTATATGTTTATGAAGGAAGATTTTAATCGCACAGAAAATGACAAAGTAGATAGTAATTATAAAGAGCCTTATATTGCATCTCAACATGAAATATTGAAACTAATTGCTGAACATGATCTCTATGATATATTCTATATATTCAAATTAAAGGCAATATACATGGGCACAATCAAGAGAGAATTTTATTACTTTGGCTAGACTGGTGTCACAGTCCTCGTCTGCACCTGTCTGTCCTTGTCTGCACTACACTTCCCAGAATCCTCCTTGTCTCCACACCTGAACTCACTCCCTCACTTACCAGCCTGTTCCTCGTTATCATCATCTGTGTCACCTGTCTTCACATCATTATGGTTCATTTGTCTCTGTATTTAGTTTCTTCTGTTCAGTCTGTCTTGGTCGGTTCTCGTCTATGTTAACTGGTGTTTGCATCAGCTCTGTCTGCCTGTACCTGTTTGTTGTTTTGATTTATAGTAAAGTTTATTGTTTATTTGTATTCCTCGTCTCCTCGTGCTTCCTGCCATACACCACCCGTGACAGAAGAACCGACCAAGTAAAGAGTCAGCATGGGAATTCTTCTCACCCCGGTTAACCCAGCTCACTCTCCATTCACCCCAGCCGATCGTCTGGTCCATTGTTTTCAAGACGGTAGCCCAATTGAGGAATATGTGGCAAAATTCCTTGAAATATCCCACCTCGTGGACTGGACTGACGATGCGCTGAAGACCGTATTCTGGTGTGGTCTGGATGAACCTTTGTACCAGCAAGCTCCAGCAACGGCAAACCCAGGTTCGTTTGCCCGGTACCTAGATCATGTGCTGTGGTTGTGTGGCTCAACCTTCACCATTGGTGAGGCGGATGACATTGCCACACAATCACCGTCTCCAGCCATCTCCATCACGCCCACCATCAAACCAGCCACCGGATTGGTATATGGACGTCCAGGACTGGTTTCCTGCATCGCCGATCCCCCACTTATATCAGCACGTGCTGCCAGGAAGGCCATAGTCCCAGAGACCGTCCAGCCAGAGACCGTCCAGCCAGAGACCGTCCAGCCAGAGACCGTCCAGCCAGAGACCGTCCAGCCAGAGACCGTCCAGCCAGAGACCGTCCAGCCAGAGACCGTCCAGCCAGAGACCGTCCAGCCAGAGACCGTCCAGCCAGAGACCGTCCAGCCAGAGACCGTCCAGCCAGAGACCGTCCAGCCAGCTCTGGATGACGCAGTGCTACTTGTGGGATCCATGGCTGTTGTGTGTGTGTGGGCAGCACACACATTCATTTCAGCCCATGAACCCAGCCCTGAGCTTTCTTCGCCGCTGGTCCCGTCCAGCCCTGAGCTTCCTTCGCCGCTGGTCCCGTCCAGCCCTGAGCTTCCTTCGCCGCTGGTCCCGTCCAGCCCAGAGACCCCTTCGCCGCTGGTCCCGTCCAGCCCAGAGACCCCTTCGCCGCTGGTCCCGTCCAGCCCAGAGACCCCTTCGCCGCTGGTCCCGTCCAGCCCAGAGACCCCTTCGCCGCTGGTCCCGTCCAGCCCAGAGACCCCTTCGCCGCTGGTCCCGTCCAGCCCAGAGACCCCTTCGCCGCTGGTCCCGTCCAGCCCAGAGACCCCTTCGCCGCTGGTCCCGTCCAGCCCAGAGACCCCTTCGCCGCTGGTCCCGTCCAGCACTAAGCCCTCTCCACCGCTGGTCCCGCCCAGCTCAAAGCCTTCTCCACTGGTCCTGTCCAGCAATGAGCCCTCACCACTTGCCCAGCCAAAGACTGTTCCAGAGCCTGTCCCCGACTCTATTCTAGAGTCATTGTCAGACTCCGTCACTCTCCCCAATAATTTTTTTGGGGGGGGCCATAGGGCTCCGCCATGGCCACCTGAAGGGTCCCCATCGCCACCATGGCCGCCCGAAGGGTCCGCACCGCCATGGCCACCCGAAGGGTCCTCTCCACCATGGCCGCCCGAAGGGTCCTCGCCACCATGGCCCCCCGAAGGGTCCTCGCCACCATGGCCGCCCGAAGGGTCCTCGCCACCATGGCCGCCCGAAGGGTCCTCGCCACCATGGCCGCCCGAAGGGTCCTCGCCGCCATGGCCGCCCGAAGGGTCCGCACCGCCATGGCCGCCCGACGGGTCCCCACCGCCCTGGATGCCCGAGGGTCCGACAGTTCTACCCTGGACGCCCGAGGGTTCGTCTGCTCCGCCCTGGCCACGCCCAAGTCCTGCTCCGCCCTGGCCACGCCCAAGTCCTGCTCCGCCCTGGCCACGCCCACGTCCTGCTCCGCCCTGGCCACGCCCACGTCCTGCTCCGCCATGGCCACGCCCACGTCCTGCTCCGCCATGGCCGCCTGGTCCATCCTCCTGCACCCGGTCCGCCTTCCCGTTACAGACTCCAGGATGCCCACCCTCCCACCCCTGTTTTAAGGCGTGAGGTCACGCCTACCGGGAGGGGGGAGTAATGTCACAGTCCTCGTCTGCACCTGTCTGTCCTTGTCTGCACTACACTTCCCAGAATCCTCCTTGTCTCCACACCTGAACTCACTCCCTCACTTACCAGCCTGTTCCTCGTTATCATCATCTGTGTCACCTGTCTTCACATCATTATGGTTCATTTGTCTCTGTATTTAGTTTCTTCTGTTCAGTCTGTCTTGGTCGGTTCTCGTCTATGTTAACTGGTGTTTGCATCAGCTCTGTCTGCCTGTACCTGTTTGTTGTTTTGATTTATAGTAAAGTTTATTGTTTATTTGTATTCCTCGTCTCCTCGTGCTTCCTGCCATACACCACCCGTGACAACTGGTTAGATTTTATTGTTTTAAACATAATTTTATTGTTATAAAGTGTGTGTATAAAATGTTTGATTTTACCTGTAAATTTGTATGTTATGTTGTGAGAGGAGAATCACGACTACTTCAGAGAACCCAGCTCAATAGGATCTACCAGTGACGTAAGTGTAAGCTGGAATAAAAAGTCTCTCACCTCAGAAAAACAGACTTTCCTGTCCTGTCAGCCGTTATACAGCGCTAGTAGCGAGCTCTCTTCAATTGCACGCACAAATGCGGCGGCGCGCGCTGTATATCGCTTCACTATATGAAGCACAAAAGAAACTACAAGCATGCAACATCGTTACGTTGTAAATTAGTAGCCTAAGTCACGAAAAAAAAGTAAAATACCAATAAATCACGTTACTGGTATGTCATGTACTAGTTGAGAAGGATTTGCATGAAGGTATGATGTTCATTCTTCATCAGGAGCAGTTTCCATGTTTCATTAACAGTTCATGTTAGTATTGTGTATTCACCATGATAACTGTTGCTTCCATAATCCCAAAAGGCCACTTTATTTTCACTTTGGATTATTCTGCATATTTTTAAATGACTGTGGTGGCTCATACCAACATTGTATTATATATATATATTTATTTTAAGCCAGTAATTTGTATCTTTTGCTCTAGTGTGTTAGTTGGAAATATCAGTTTACATTTCCAAACATTCATTTTGCCATTAATTGTAATAATACAGTGAGATTTTTAAATGCACAAGGAGTCTGACAACAGCCGGTATGATCCACTCAGAGATCTGATCTCACCATCATCGAGTCCATCTGGGATTACATGAAGAAACAGAAGAAACTGAGACAGAATAAATCCAGAAGAACTGTGGCATTGTCTCCAAGACTCTTGAAGAAACATGCCTGCAAAGCTACAGTACTGTGAAAAGTTGTAGGCACTTGTGTAAAATTGTTTTAAAGTGAGGAGGCTTTCAAAAATAATGTCATAAATAGATTTTATTTATCAATTAACTTCTATTAACTAAATCAAATCAATATTTCGTGTGACCACCCTTTGTGTTTAAAACAGCCTTTTTCGAGGTACACTTGCACATAGTTTTTCAGAGAGCTTTGCAGGTCGATTTCTTCAAGTGTCTTGGAGACGTTGCCGCAATTCTTTTGGATTTATTCTGTCTCAGTTTTTTTCTGTTTCTTCATTTAATCCCAGATGGACTCGATGATGGTGAGATCAGATGATCCTGATCATACCGGCTGTTGTCAGACTCCTAGTGCATACAAAAATCTCACTGTATTATTACAATTAATGGCTAAATGAATGTTTGGAAATGTAAACTGATATTTCCAACTAACACACTACAGCAAAAGATACAAATTGGGGACAGTTCGGTATTTATGGAATGGACAAACGGAGGAAAATAGGGGAGGGTCAATGTCTTTTTATTCTTTGTTGAAGGGAGGGTCATCCAACTTTTTTTAATCTAGGGGGAGCGTCACCCAACTTTTGTATTCATGAAAACAGCAACATTTCAAAGTGGCTTGTTTGGTGCATATTGTCCATGTAGCTCCATTTAGCTCTCTCAGTCTCGGCCCCCATCGCTAGCAGATGGTCTGACCCAACAAAAATCAGACGCGAAAGATAAAGTCCAGTTTGGCGCTGTTTGAAAGTGCGCGCGCTTCGGGCGTACGACCTCAGAAAAAGTGCATCATGTCAGAACAGAAGGCCAATGAAATGTTTACCCTGCAAAGCTTTAAAGTAAGAGCAAATAATTAACTTTTGTGATTGCGAATAAGTGCAGTGTCATGTGAGTGTAAGCCTTGTTTATACTTTCGTCTGGCTCTGCAGCGCGAGCCTCCGCTGTCTGCGCGCGTACCTCCCCAAACGGACGAGCCGAGGCGTTTATACTCGACGCGTTCGCCGTTCTACGACAGGAGGCGACGGAGTAATTGCCCTCTAGCCCAGTGGTTCTCAACTCCAGTCCTCGGGACCCGCTGCTCTGCACATTTTGTATGTCTCTCTTATCTGACACACTCAGATCAGATCATAGAGTCTCTCCTAATGGCCGCTGTCGGTAGCCTAAAAGAGGCCTAGAAATAGGGTTTCGTTCCGACAAACTGGGCACTACATTTTCTTTTGCTCAATATGTTCAACGTTAATAAACGGTATCCAAGCAAAAAGTTCTCCACGCATTATCCTGCAGTTAATGAGAAAAGTGTAATTTATTGGCGCACTATATTGACTGCGTATTGAGACATATAAAACTGTTTAGCTAGATTTTCAACCAGTCAGCATCGAAAATGTAAGTAGGTCAGAGCCAAAATCAAGCCAATATCACTACGCACATGTAAACATGGAGGAGGACGTAAGCAGCGCATCTTCATCTGATAGCGACGATCAAGCTCGATTAAGGCCCTGTCCCATTTCTCCCCCCTTAAAACTTCCACTTGGTTTTGAGTGCCCTCGAAATTAAAGTCCCCTTAAGAAGGGAAGTGGAGTTGAAGATCTTTCCCTATGAAATGGGACACCACTATATGCAAATTAGCGCGGTAAACCTCACTACGTCACGCGCAGCAAACCTCACTACGTCACGCGCGGCAAACCTGACTACGTCACGCGCGGTAAACCTCACTACGTCACGCGCAGCAAACCTCACTACGTCACGTGCAGCGTCAACGTGTCTAATACTATTTTCATTCAGAAAATGCCGGTTCCAGCTGTTGTGTGGCCTGTGTTCGTTTATCTACGTCTGATGAATCAACAGAGACATGTGGAACATAGAAGACGCATTCGCCATATTTTTGTCTGTATTTAATCGTTTAGACGCGCACATGAAACCCAAAATATAGTTCGCTTGTCTAGTTGCAGTCCGTTTCCGAGCGCTCGCCGCCATGGGAACAGGGTCAACGTTCGCAGATCATTGTGCTTATAATAGCACTTTTTACAGTCAAACACCTCCCGCAATTTAGAATTAGCAATTTTACAACAATCACTGATTGTGCTCAGTGCAGTTTGGGTTTAACGTTAGGGAGAGCTTCATCTTTTTTCTTCACAGCGTGCTGTCATTTCTCAGCGTGCTGTGAAGAAAAAGATGAAGCACTAACGTTAGACGAACGCGGCTAGTTTTTAATAGTTTTACCTCACATCTTCTTTTTATAATCCTTGGAATCCAAAATCGAAAATAAAATTAGATGAACTAGATCAGATGTATATTTGATGGGCAGACTCTCTCGAAGCACTCGGCAGATATCATGAACATCGTCGGATAGATAGCTTTGTGAAATATTTTCTAACATTAGTGTTCAATACTTAACAGTCCATTGGATGTGCATCAAACTAACATATTCCAACATATTTAGAAATTTTAACATGCTTATTTTTGAAAATATACTTCAATTCTTCCTTTCCAGCGGTATCCACCATCTTGTTTAAAAACATTTAGCCTGCTGAGTCCGCAAGGTATCCTGGGTAAATTCATCTTCCACTTCGTTTTAAGCCTGCATCGGACCGCACTATGGTTTGAGGGTTGATTTTAAGGGGAAAATAGCACTCCCCCTTGCTCTTTAGAGTATTGGGACACCCTACCCCTACACGAGAACGCGCAAAAACAAGGGTTAGGGCAGAAATCTAGGGTAAGGGGAGGTATTGGGACAGGCCCTAACACTCGTGAAGTGTATTCTTCATTTCCGTTAATTGCAGCGAGTCTATGACGGATTTCCGTCAATTGCAGGGTTCCCGTCTGTACTTAATGTCTTAAATTCACTTTTCATCATTTTAAGGCCGTAAATAGGCTTTCATTTCTCAAATAGTGTGATAAATGTCTTAATTTTAGTTTGATTAGGTCTTAAATTAAGGAAAGACGAGGTATTCACCCTGCTGAGCGGGATGTGATAAAGCCTGGATTGGAGCGAAAGCACGTTCCTCTCTCCACTCTAAGCATTCTGTAATCACTCCGCTCATGGTCCAGTCCGGGTTTTCAATTCCCGCTCACGGAAAAAGTGCTCCGTGTTCACTCAATTAATCTTAGTTTTGGAGAAGTGCATGTCAGGTTACAGCTGGTTTGCTGTGGTCCGAATCCGAGCGCGTTTGTTCCCGGCGCCCCCCCGCAGCGTTGGTCTGGTTTCACACTCAACTTGATTCTATCAAACCCTGGTGCGTTTACGTGCATATTAGATCATCGCAAACGTGCACGGCGCATGATAGAAAACAGAACCCGGGTCAATATTGGCCGTTTTTCAATACCAAGTACGGAAATTTAGGACTTGCGTCCTTGGTAGTTCGGACTTGCCAAGTTCAACTCAGGAGAACGAACTCCCGAGGACGCGAGGACGAGTCCGGTTATTCTGCAAATGGAACAGCGCGTTCTTGATCGCGTCACTCAGCTCGCTCTGGCTACTCCGGTAATCTCTTTATGTATATTTTAGGCAACAATAAAACGAAATATGGTATAAAATACAACTCTGCCTCTTTTCATCAACAATAAAACGAAATATATAAAACACCTCTTCTCATTTATAAATGAACATATTATCATAAACATATTAATGGCCACACAAATGTAGGTTCAGGCAACGCACATTGATTATCTTCACTGCATATAATTATAACAACACGAAATATAAAACACAACCCTGCTTTTTGTTTTCATTTTAAAAATATGAAACATTATTGATCATTAAAACTGACATTTAACAAACAGAGACAGGGTTTTATCGTTTTATTTTATTATGCATGTACACATACAGTGAAGAGAATGGATAGTAAAATATATATAAAGAATATTTTATATATTTTAGAATATATAACATTACACAACCCTGTCTCTTTTTGTTAAATGTCAGTTTTAATGATCAATAATATCCAGCATAAAAGTATAAGTAGCCTAATAGGTAGGCTATAAGAAGCTATACAATGAGAAATAAAGCAAACAATTCAGTCAAACATTAGTCAGCTCTCTAATAGGCTACAAAGTTAAAGTTAAATAGCCTAAATATATAAAGTTATGAAACTTCACTTTGCCCTCAGCCAAAACGATTGGCCATGGAATAAACTATATATTAATATAGTTTAGCATTGTTTGGTCTTATAAGATAAATAAAAACATGCACTGAAAAGTTATGTAGATGGTTGATTATTTGTCAAACTAAGTAATTTTTTTTCATAGATTAAAATAGCTTTTAAAATACGCAAACTGGCAATATTAACCTTAACTGTCACTTGCCCGTATACGGGCAACCGAAATTTACTTCAAAATATTACTATTAAATCCTAATTTAATCATGACAAACTATATATCGTTGGAATGGTCTAAGACTCCTGAATAGATATTTTAGCCCTGTTTTTTCTTACAAATTTTGTATGAACAGTAAAATATGAATTTATGACAAGAGTGCACCTCAAAAAATCGACGTCATTACAGGAGTTTCTGACCTTTGTCACAAAAAGTCGACGTACACACTTTTAATAATTGAAACTTTGGTTTTTTAATGCTAAAAGTTCATAATAAAACAAAATCTAGTATTTGTCAATAAAAAAAGATAAAATTATATTTTAAAAAGTAAAGTAAAAAGTCCCCTAAAAAGTATATTATATATTATATATATATATATATAATTTTTTATTATTATTATATCACATATTTTAGTAGTGTAAGGGGTGTACAGTTAAAGACCCAGAACCAGATATGAAGAATGAAGACCCAGAGTCAGAATTATAAAAAATTAAAGAAAATATTTACTGAAGATAGTTTGCAGTTTCATCAGCAGAAGTCAGCTTCAATACTCGCACAGGAGTTCGTAGGCCGCCCCGCTTACAGTTACAAAGATCACAGCAGTTATACGATTTCCAAGGTCTAAGCTACGTCATTGCTTACCGGATGAATGATTCTCATTGGCTATGAAATAGATAAACAGAGTAATTTTCCACACATATACAGATAGACTGAAGCATATCTCCATGGATTATGCAGCTGAAGTTAGGCACGTCATGACCTTCCAGGTCGCAGATTTGGGTTGCTGGGCGCCAGCATGTCCAGAACAACAACTCAGTCAATGTCCAATAATGCCAGTGGTTCCTTAACCTGTAACCAAGAAGACTAACACACACACCGACACACAGCTTTTCCAAGGTTGGATTTGGCCAGGCTCTCACTATAAACAGGAGAGTCCTCTCAAAACATCAAGATAATGCGTTCTTTCTCTCAAAGATAGCTAAACTTTAGTCTAACTGGAAAGAAAGGCTTTAACAAAGAAATGGCCCCTTAAACTATTGGCTTCAATGACCCCTATAGGTTTAAACACATTGAAGACCTTTCTCAAACACAAAACAAAACAAGTCCCTATTTCATTTCTGGAAGCTGGGTTAAATAAGCAAGCACTGCATTCAGATATCAAATACAGACATTAAAGAATACATGAAAAGAACATTTCAGGTTCAGTTCATTGGTAACTTATATAAATAAAGTAAAATCTCCAGAGAAGTCATTCAACTCATTTGATATTTAGAAGGAAAAATATTGATTAATACCTTAATTATAATCAATCATTACATATACATCGAAGCAGCAGTGGATTCCAATCCACCCCCTTCAGTCCCCCGTTTTAGACCAATGTGGAGTCCTAAACACCACATCAGGTCTATCCATAAAGAGGCTGCTTCAAAATGTTAGGTTTCTGACCCATGCTCCTCTGTCAGGTTAATTTTTATAAAACAAACAATATCTTTTTCCTTCAATGACTTAATATCAATTAAATATCCCACATACTACAATATTGATCTCCAGAACCTTTGGACATAGCTGTCTTTACATGTCTTACACAGCTATTATTCATCTTGGCTAATTTGGTTTCGTCATCAAATTAACTGATACAATACAAGTACATATTTAATCATAAATACCAGGATATATGCACTAGTTTTTATAATTTCCAATTCATTTTATAATAAACTAAGAAGAATAGTTAATCCATTCTTTTCACTACTCCCCTTTATAGACCCAAAAGGTTCAAAACACTGGTTGAAAACACAATGGTTGTCTAACTAAAAATAAACAACAAACAAATAAAATATTAATAATTAAGGCCCATAATAATCGATGTAAGCACTTTAAGTCTTTACTGAAATCATCCTTCAGTTTACAGTCGCATAGCATGTACCATTTTAATTGTATAACATCTTATACCCTTTTTTGTTTGTTTCAAATAGAAACAAAATAATAGAAATAAAATAAAGAAATAGAAATAAAATATAACAAATTCACGTCATCATTTCAGTCATTATTTTACCACTAAAATATAGGATCGTTCCCCATTCTGCTTAATAAAGCTTTTGTTCATTCCTTATCCTTATATCACTTGAATCCCTGTCAATCATACGTCTTATTGTTTTTATTTTGAAACTCACTTTTCCATACCATTTAAACTTAATTTGACTTCCATAAATTCTATCAGAAATTGTATTTTCATAACATACATTTTTTTTCTACTATATTTCTTCCATCTTGCCCTACATGCCAGTTCCTTCTGCATCCGAGTCTCTCACCACTGTCAGCCTAGTGACACTTAAAGTTCCCTCGTTAGGGAAATCATGGTATTTTATTAATTCTTCAATACTCTTGTTTTCTTATCATTAACTTCAACTTTATTTTTCATTATAACTACTTCTCACAGTATTTGTCTCAGTTCCACTTATCTTTACAGTTTTACAGAAACCAAAATATTATGTTACTCAGATCCCAGCCCACAGCCATATAGCTGCTTTCTCTTTTTACCTTTATTAAATTGTAGTTTTCTTAGACATCTAATGTCATACATACATACATTTAATGGATTGAGAAATACAACCTTTTCTTTTTAGAAGTTATATTCACTCCTCCTTTGTTCGCCCTCCGGCCTTTCAATAAAAATGAGGGAGCTCACTCTGGATAATTTGGATAGTGACTTAGCCAATGTGTCACTTTGTCTCTCTGCCGTCAAGTCTATATATATATATATATTTTTTTTTTTTTCCTACGTTTATCCTTATGATCCCACCTAGTTGTCTATTTAAATTTAGACCCTCAGTTGAATTTAGACAAGAGTTTTACCCCAAAATGGACGGAAATCTTCTTTACAATTCCAATTTATATAAAATACTAATCCAGAGAGTAATTCAGTTCAATATCATAAATGATAAAAGCATTCATAATTACCAGTAGCAGACAGAGCTGGAGAACCACTCCAATTAAAGCTCGTCCCATGTTCTGCATTGTCTTTTCATCAGATTGACTCAAAACTATTAGCTTCCTTAAAACTTGTCATTTGCCTTAACCCATCTGTAATGATAAAACCCTCATTCCAGAGGTTAATGACACAATATACACACTATTCAGACCCAGTATTCGTACCCCAAACTAACACATACAAGACATAGAGTGCAGTCACCATCACACACACTCATATTAGACACATATTTTAACTGTTCATCTTCAATGTTCGCTTTTCATTATATCATCTCTAAAAAGATTTAAATTTTAAGTAAGATTTTAAACTTCACATTTTACTGTAGCTTTTACCTAATTTTACATGGTTTCTTAACTAGTTTCAAAGCATGCCTGTTCATTATTCATTAGAATTTAACAAGGTCAGCTGGGTTGTTTTGTTTCATTATCATTATTTTGCTTCAGCTTGCTCTAGCAGGCCGATGACAGAAAGACAGACACAGTTACCATCCCTTCCTCCACTCAAGCAGTCTCTCTCACTATAAATAAATTTCTAAGACTGTAACTTATATAAAATGTAATATTAAATTCGTTACAATAATCTTTGACCATTCACCTTTGTTATCCAGACTTTTCTTAAATCAAAAGCTGTCTTCATCTTTAGCCACCACCATGTCTAACGACCTTCAAGAGTTAAAACTATGTTATAGACATATTAGTTCAAAATCAACTCTTCTATACATTTTACTTGCCCATATGGCAACCAAGATCATGTCCCTCATATAATTAAGTTTTGTTACTGTCTCCGCAGCAAATAATGGCAATCACCTCATGGAATCAGCTGGCTCCTGAAAGCCCTCTCCCGTTATCTCTTTATCTCTAATTTTCTTCTCTTCAGGGTGTCGTCCCCTGGCATAGTTGCAGACACTTGTCACAATGAAAAACAAGCCATACAATCAATGCGGTTTCTGGTGAGTGGTATAGAGGAACTCACATTTCTGGGTCAGACTGCCGTAACTTCTCACAGCCCATCTCACCTCTCAATGCTCTGCTGACCCCGGTGGCCTCCAGTAATCAGCGCTCAACTCTCATACCTTTCTCACAAATAACACCTGCATCCGAAGGTGCCCAGTGTTCGTGACCCCCTGCGTTGGGCTGTCCCCTGGCCAGGAAGATCATCCCGTCATTGAGTAGCCACTCGTACACACGTACACACTGGTGACCGCTCTTTCCCAATACAATCAGTTTTCTTCAACAGAACTCAGCTGTTTTCTGGAGCTTAGGAAAGGCACGTTCAAGAGTCACCAGAGCCATTCCGATTGCCTAATAGTGTTCACAGGGAGACAGGTTAATAACAACAGTATTTAATCACTTAAATCCATTAACTATCTTAAAAGCAGCAACCTAGCTACTTAGACTATACTCAGTGAATTTAGATCACAACCGTACATTCAGTGTACTTCATCTGTAGCCGGAGCCATCGGTCCTGAATGGTGGAGACTAAAATGAGACAAAGTTGTTACTGGTCCTAAAATACGCTAATCAAAATGTCACCTCTATCGTTTAAGGTCTGTATTATTATTTTAAAGACTTCTTTAAAGTCATTCAGTTTTACATTTAAAACATTTTTAACATTTAAGTACAAATTGCCCTCTGAATGGTAATGATTTCTTTTAACATCTCTGTGTCTCTGGTTTTCAACTGAAACACTGTGCTTTACTATCAATAACTTATTTTCACTTATGACACAGGCTCAGATAACAGCTTTTAGCTGACATTGAATGAGAGAGAGACTCTGAGGCATTCAGGACTGGTACACTGCATTGTCATGAACGTCTAACTTTATCTACCATCTTTTAACACTATCCCAGCTTAAGGCATCTTTGCCAGATATTACATACGGTTTCAAATATACATATTATTTATATTTGTCTTTTGCCCACACATCAGGAAATTTAGGCATTACAAATTTCCACTCAGATTGAGTCTCTGTCGCCCTGGCTGTTTCAGCCACAGCACACATCAGATTCAGATAAGCAAACTGTTTCATTACAGCCAATAACAACCTTATCTTTTGAAAGCAAAACATCAGCTTCTAGATCTTTCATGTCAACTTTTCAAGCTGTTCGTTTAATCAGCATTTAGCAACTGTTAATCCAGTACTGCTTCTGCTTATTTGTTCTTACATAAAAATAATTATTCTAGTTCTCAATAACGTTTCACATTTCTCAATCTCAATTTTAATTGTCAAGTTCTCAACCATAGTTTAATATTTGACTTTAGTTTTCTCTTGGAGTTTATCAATCTCCAATTAGGATTCACACTATAAGTTTGACGAGGCAAGCACTCTCTGCTTGTGATACTTTTGCAGTTATTGTAAATCATCTGTGAGATTAGTCTCTCTATATCATCTAAAACCTTTTTAAAATGTTTAATTACAACACAATCATCCTTTTAGTTACTTTGATATATTTTGCAACTCACATCTGTTGGAGTCATTCATTTTACATCAACCTGTATTCATCAATTCACTTATAAAAATTACTATTATAGAAATTACTATTATAGATATTTTCTTCAAAAGGATTCACTTTAAGACTTCAATCTTTTGACCTTTTTATCTCTTATTTCTCAGACGAAAAATGTCACTGTCGTCATTTAAACACTGATCTACTTTCAAACCAATATTATTACCAAAAATGTGTTGTCATTTTATCACATTTTAAACACCTTCTTGGTGGGCATTTACAGTTACGTATTAAATGGTCCTGATGACCACCATTAAAACACTCCCGGCTCCAACTTACTGAACACCCTTGAAGCAGTGTGTGTCCCAAACAGGAATGCATACCGAGCTGATAAGCAGTTCTTTGTATTCTTTTACAGTCCACCAGTGGCGGGTTCAATCACAATAGCCGAATCATAAACTTCATCATTATTATTGGCAGAACATTAATTTTCATAAGCTGCAAAATATTCTAAGTTGTTTTCACAAAGTGTCTGTTTAACTTTAGTCACACTTGTCCAAGGAAATGATCTTCGACCCATAATTTAATATACTTGCTTTTTGTAATCATCGTAAGCAATACAAGGCTAAACATTTTAATTTTTCAGTTTCTTTGTTTGTTTGTAGCCAGTCAAGTTGTTGTTTAATTTTCCAAACAGAATCAAAACTTATCAAGACAACCATTTAGCCTAATAATTTCTGCAAATTTCTCTGAAGTGAGGGCTTCAGAGCACAGCTGTTTACAGCGTTCGCTCTTTTCTGTCTCACTATTAGTTTCAGGACTGTTCAGGTTACTGATCAAGTTCCTCAGTTTGTCTGCCATATCTTAATAACAGTTCAAACTCACCTGAAGTCATTGCAGAAATGGAGGCGGCGATCTTTGAACAACACAGCTTGGCTTCTCCGTGATGAAACTGCAGAGTATACTCCAAAATCACAGCTACATATACTGGTCCATGCCAATTTGGGTCACAAATTTTTTTTTTTTTTCTTTTTTTTTTTTTTCTCTCTCGGGATCGTTCCTGATGCATCCCTGGCAAACAACCCTATTTTTGTTAGTATCCCTAACTGCCTGATTCACTAAATTCGGGGATCCCCTATCTGAGATGGAAGAGATTGAGCAGGTTTACGGTGCCACTGGACCTCCCGTCCAGGGACGTACTCTGCTGGGGTGGTGCTACACCATTAATGCCCAGCGGGGCCCCCACAGAGCACGCTTCGCTTGCGCTGTCTGCTGCCGTTACCCTTAACGACGCTCTCAGCGACTTCTTATCCTCTCAGCAGTAGGCCTACAACTTACTCCTTCACTCGCCTCATCGGAGTGAAGGCTACTTACTCCTTCACTCGCCTCATCGGAGTGAAGGCTCTCCCGCTCTCCTTCAAAATCTCTTCCAGTCAGACAGCCCTAACAATTAATAAAAGCTTACTACCTTGTGTGTTGATTTGCCAGAGATGTCACCACGGAATGATTGCCCGCCGCATCCTCCACCAAACTGTAAGGGGTGTACAGTTAAAGACCCAGAACCAGATATGAAGAATGAAGACCCAGAGTCAGAATTATAAAAAATTAAAGAAAATATTTACTGAAGATAGTTTGCAGTTTCATCAGCAGAAGTCAGCTTCAATACTCGCACAGGAGTTCGTAGGCCGCCCCGCTTACAGTTACAAAGATCACAGCAGTTATACCATTTCCAAGGTCTAAGCTACGTCATTGCTTACAGGATGAATGATTCTCATTGGCTATGAAATAGATAAACAGAGTAATTTTGCACACATATACAGATAGACTGAAGCATATCTCCATCGATTATGCAGCTGAAGTTAGGCACGTCATGACCTTCCAGGTCGCAGATTTGGGTTGCTGGGCGCCAGCATGTCCAGAACAACAACTCAGTCAATGTCCAATAATGCCAGTGGTTCCTTAACCTGTAACCAAGAAGACTAACACACACACTGACACACAGCTTTTCCAAGGTTGGATTTGGCCAGGCTCTCACTATAAACAGGAGAGTCCTCTCAAAACATCAAGATAATGCGTTCTTTCTCTCAAAGATAGCTAAACTTTAGTCTAACTGGAAAGAAAGGCTTTAACAAAGAAATGGCCCCTTAAACTATTGGCTTCAATGACCCCTATAGGTTTAAACACATTGAAGACCTTTCTCAAACACAAAACAAAACAAGTCCCTATTTCATTTCTGGAAGCTGGGTTAAATAAGCAAGCACTGCATTCAGATATCAAATACAGACATTAAAGAATACATGAAAAGAACATTTCAGTAATCACAATGGTAACTTATATAAATAAAGTAAAATCTCCAGAGAAGTCATTCAACTCATTTGATATTTAGAAGGAAAAATATTGATTAATACCTTAATGATAATCAATCATTACATATACATTGAAGCAGCAGTGGATTCCAATCCACCCCCTTCAGTAGTTATCATAAATTAGGTATCATTTGAAAGCTTACGAACTCAGAATTCATCCTGTAAAAACAGTTTTGAAATTGGACGTTGCGTTACCATAGAAACGGTATTTTTTATTAGGCCCCTCCCCTTTTGGGCATCATCTTTCATAATTTATCATCAAAAATGTTCTAATCTTGACAAAACACATATTGTCAGAAAGGTCTGAGTCTCAAGGTTCCATATTTAGTGACAGAAGTGATATTTGGATAGAAATGTATTAATTTGTTATGGCAGAATGCATACAATTAAATTCAATGGAATGCAATGGCACCCGGTGGCTATTTTTGGTATAACGCCTAAACAAAATCTCATGGGAACTTCAATTTTTGTGATATCAACTTTAAATTTGGAACACAACTTGGTTAGATATATAGCTTTCATTTTATAGTAATTTTAAAGTAAAAACTATTTTGTAAAATATTTATTTTATATTAAAAAAAAATATTAATAAAGTATATTTGATTTACTGTAAATTTTAACTTCCATAACTTTTTCATACTTTAATTTTTTGAAGTGCTTTCACTTCAGTAATAATCTGCTGATTGTTTTCTTTAAAACAAGACCAAACTTAGGTCTATATTCCAAAGCATTCTTGAATTACAACCATTTAGATTTGTATACTGCATTTTAATGTCAATTATCAAAAGGGGGATGACAGCTAAGGGGTTAAAGCGGTTTAAAACATCTCTCCTTAAAAGCTATTGGTCTCGACTATTTAAATAAAGTTAAAGGAATATGACTTGGCCTGAAAAAAATTTCAGTCAGAAGAATTTGTTTCACTTTAATCCCTGTAACTTACATATTTTCTAATTTCACTAAACATTTTCATTTAGTTTCGAGAATTTTTTCTATAAAACATGGACCATAATTAAAAGGGCTTATGTCTGCTATTCTAGGCTCATTTTGTACATTTAAGCAACTATACGCACAAACTGTGCCTGTGATGAGACGTACATGCTCGGCCAGATTCGGCTCGAAGTCGTGCATCTTCGGATGCGTAGCCGCGCGCGCAGTTACAGAATCTGCCGTGCGCGCCAGGCGAAATGGGCCCTTGCGCACCTTCGCGCTCGTGCGGACGCGGCGAGTATAAACCAGCTGGAGGCGCCAGAACTGCAGCTGATAGAATGTGCGCTGTAGCGATACTGCCATATTTCTTCAAAAGCAGATCGTGGAGACATTAAATCATCCACGATCGAAACTCGTGATATCGCATAAGCACAAGTATAAAACGACTGTATCATGTCTGAAAACAAACAAGTAACGGAGTCTACAAAACTCTATCGCACGCGTGCTACAGTGGTACATTTATTCATCGCACAGACCAGTCTTTCCGTAGATATATGTCCCACTGTACAGCCCTGCACAGGACCCTTTTTAATGAATGTTTGGTGTAGGTCTACTAGACATCGAGATATATCTGAACATCTTTGCCAAGCGCTAACCAGTTCAGAAGTAATCAATAAATGATCGGGGAGGGTCATGCCTTTTTTCACAATCATTTTGGAGGGTCATTGAAAAATGTATTGCTGGCGAAGGAAGGGTCAAGTATATTTTGCTATAGATCTCAAAACTCCTCCGGTAGCCCCTTAAATAAAAAATGAACAGTCCCTTACTGGCTTAAAACCATTTTTTGGGGGTGAAAATACTAACGTGCCTAAGACTTTTGCACAGTACTGTATAAATAATTTCTAAAATAGTGGGTCGCTCCTTGATGTCCATGTGAAAATGTGGGTCCCATGGGCAAACGAGTTGAGAACCACTGGTATAAAGCTATTCAAAACATCATTCAATTTAAATTGTGATAATCGTAATTAATACAATTACATAATAATTACAATTTCATGGGAATAATTGACAATTATGATTTATGTCATAATCGTGCAGCCCTATTCTGCTCTACAATCCTTCAGTGATTTTCGAAAACGAGCTCTCTTTTGGGAGAGTTTCTTCTCTCCACGGTGTTGGTGTACGGTGTTGCTTCGGAGAGAGCCTGAAACAAACAGCGGTTCTCACAGCTCTGAGCGACACTGTTGGTTTCGGTTGAGTGCCTCAGCGATATCTGCACTACATTCCTGCTGTCGGCCGCAATCATCACATGCCAATGTGCATTGGCTCGTTTAGTTTCTCTCGAAGTAGACTGGTCTCTCAGCGAAGATCTCATTTCAGTCGGTTCTCTCCGACGAACCTCTCCATTCCCTCCTTCAGTGAACGAGGGTCACCATACGTAACCGAGACATTTTTTATTGAGACGTTTACATATTTTTGGAAGCAGTTTGGGTTGAAGAAGCATGAATATAGATCGTAAATTAAGGTGTCACAGCAGCAACAGAAAATCAAGACAACACGCATGAAGAAAAATAAACAATAGTCAATCAATCAAATGTTAATTTGATCAGTCTTTTTGTCACTTAGTGGGCGTAACCGCAGTCACTCCGGCCGATGCTGACGTCACGCGCACACCCTCTATAGCAGTGGTTCTCAACCTTTTATGGGCCAGCACCCCCTATCCATTATCCAGGTCATTACCATTGCTGAGATTCATACGCTAATTCTTGATGTCTGTGTGTGCCTACATAAAATATATATTTTTTAGAAGTTTTATTTATTTTTTATTGATTTGATCATTTGGATTTCATTAAAAAGGCTAAGAATGGTATGCTCTACAATGACAGTGCTGCTATAATCCATAAGGTGAACTTTACTCAGAAATTGGGTTCTATATGAGTTCAGTGATCCAGGTCAGATGATTGTAGGGAAAGAATGTCTTTTTGTGGTAAGGTTAAGAGGATTGTTTCAGATATTAGACGGGTCGGTTAGAGATTTGGGGGAAGTTTTTCGTTTATGGGCCAAAATATGTTTCATCAGACAGGAAAAATATCTTGTTAATTAATGTTGTGCTAGGAGGAGCAAAGATGGTGATATGGTTAACACGGAGAGGAAACTGAAAGGAGAAGGGGAAGAAGGTCCTGAGGGGGTTTTAAAGCCTCTTATAGTCATTACAATCAAGCAGAGTTTGCATATTTTAAACTGATGAATAATCTGGACAGATTTATTGAAATTTGGGTTTTGAATGATGTTTTGTGCACAGTGGATTATGAAAATGAGCTGGTATTAAGTTTATGATCAGTTTTTGTGACTG